>NC_051220.1:11146507-11446507 GCF_015220715.1 Pygocentrus nattereri
ATAAACTGAGTCTGTTGTACAGTTTCTCATTAGGTTGAATGAATAACTGACTGTAAATGTAGGTATTGTGATATAAACTGAGTCTGTTCTACTGTTTCTCATTTGGCTGAATGAATAACTGGCTCTAAATGTAGGTATTGTGATATAGACTGAGTCTTTTCTACGGTTTCTCATTAGGTTGAATGTATAACTGGCTCTAAATGTAGGTATTGTGATATAAACTGAGTCTGTTCTACAGTTTCTCATTAGGTTGAATGTATAACTGGCTCTAAATGTAGGTATTGTGATATAAACTGAGTCTGTTCTACAGTTTGTCATTAGGTTGAATGAATAACTGACTCTAAATGTAGGTATTGTGATATAAACTGAGTCTGTTCTACAGTTTCTCATTAGGTTGAATGAATAACTGGCTCTAAATGTAGGTATTGTGATATAAACTGAGTCTGTTCTACAGTTTCTCATTAGGTTGAATGAATAACTGACTCTAAATGTAGGTATTGTGATATAACCTGAGTCTGTTCTACAGTTTCTCATTAGGTTGAATGTATAACTCGCTCTAAATGTAGGTATTGTGATATAAACTGAGTCTGTTCTACAGTTTGTCATTAGGTTGAATGTATAACTGGCTCTAAATGTAGGTATTGTAATATAAACTGAGTCTGTTCTACAGTTTCTCATTAGTTTGAATGAATAACTTGCTCTAAATGTAGGTATTGTGATATAAACTGAGTCTGTTCTACAGTTTCTCATTAGGCTGAATGAATAACTGACTCTAAATGTAGGTATTGTGATATAAAGTGAGTCTGTTCTACAGTTTCTCATTAAGTTGAATAAATAACAGACTAAATATAGAGACTCTGATATAAACTCGATCGTGTTCAAAACTTTTTCATCAGACTTGACAAAATGCTCAACTTCTTCGTACGGATTGTTCTGTAAAGCTGCTTTTTGACAACACCTGTTCTAAAAAGCACTATATAAATAAACTTTGCTTGCTTCCTCTCCACTAGGACAACCTGGAGTACCAGGCCATGTTCAAGGGTTCCCTGAGGTCTTTTAACGGGACCAAGGCTCACAAAACAACTACATTCCTCCAAGAAGTAGGGGGTGCTGCTCTGCCTGGTAGCGTGGATTGGAGGGAAAAGGGCGCCGTGACTGAGGTTAAGAACCAGTTTACCTGTGACTCCTGTTGGGCCTTCAGTGCGGTGAGTTAAGAAAGAAAAAGAGAAAATTGACTTTTCAGGATTACAGATATCTAAAAATAATTAATAGAAGTGGTTAAAAAAAGTATTAGATGAAAGGCTGCACTGTAAAAAAAAATCTGTGTAATTTATAAAATACTGGCAGTTGTGGTTGCCAGAATGTCACAATGGCAATGTATAAGACATCATGGTATGTTGTTTTGGCAATATACATTTTAGAGAAGAGTAATTTGCTTTAGAAATAACAGCTATGATATAAACTTGTTCTTGGTCAGCTGTTGTAAAAACAACAGATTTACTGTAAACATAAATACAACCTAGCTTAGTGATAAACACTAGTGATGGGAATTTTGGCTCTGCTGACTAAAGAGCCGTATCTTTTGGCTCCTGAGTGGTTCTTCAGATTTTTTGCTGCTTAAATTAATTTATTACCAAAAAATGTGTAAAATGAATTACCAATGTAAAAACATATTGCACATTGTATCAAATGTTTATTATTTATATGGCTTCATTTATATATTCAACATGGAGCAGAGTGCTACAAAAATAAATTACAAAAATCAAAGACCCATCTAAATTAGACAAAAAGGTCCAATCTCTGATTGTGTGTATTATTTTTACATTTGTCCAGTGAAACAACACAGCATCAACAAAATATCACTCAACAACATATGAAGTTTCCTGTCACTCTTTTTCCTCACCTTTGGAGCGTGTACTCTGTCTGACTATATTGTGTCTCCAGAACAAACTTTCTCCCTCCCTACTGTTTGTGTGTTCACCGTGTTGTGTGTGTTTGTAACCCCTTCCCTCCCCCCTCCTGCTCAGTGAAGACTCACAGACGCCACCACACATCTTGACCAATCACGCTTTAAAAGGAAAAGAAAAATCGGCTCACAATCAGGAGCCGGCTCCTGTCATTCTTTTCAAAGAGCCGGCTCTTACAGCCAGATCGTTCGTGACCGACCCATCACTAATAAACACAGTACAGCGTAATTCAAATAGATTCATCAAGCTCCATATTTTGACAACCGTGAGGTGCCTAGGAACCAATCACATACCACTTGGAAGAGGGGGTCATAGAGTTCCTGACTGTCACTGGAAGATGGCTCCATGCAGCCTGTAAGGAGATGGAGACCCCTGAGCAGAAAGTGTTCTGCGTTTTCCACATTAATAAGAATAAATCCATCATAACTATGCAGCGTGATTTTCATCGGAAGTAAACCTCTAACCGCTCAGAGTGTTCGTCATTGGCTTCACAACACTGAATGATCTCTGAAATCGCATTGAAAGAGCCGTGACTGCAGTGACACCCAACATCCTAACATACTCAATCGAGTATGAGATGAATTTGAGTTTGGCGTTGATGTTGTCTGAACAGCTGGAAGAGGTTCATACTGAGCACTTGTGAAATTACATAATAAACTTCATTCTCATATAAACCATTTACAATTTACTGCATTGTTCTGTAGTGATATACAAGTGAAATAAAACATTTTGAATTTGGATTAATATTTTTGAATCGCACTGAATTTTGCAATGTTCAACTTTACATAATTTCATTGCAAAAAATATGTTACAACATAAGGCTTTATAGTTGGTTGGCATTTTACAGTCAACAACTGCTCATGATTAATTACTAGGGATGCGTGATGTCAGAATCATATTGGTATTGGCTGAGATTGCTTTTGTAGAACTTATTGACACCAGGCCAATGCTTAGATTGCAAACCAATATTTAAAATTCAAAGGCTACTCGAACATGTTGAGCCCCCTTACACCAAACCCAGTCTGACCTGATCCCACCAGAGCTAGACAGAATGGTAGTGACTCACATTCACAAGCTCATTGATGATAATCTGACATCCGTTAGCCTTACTATGGACATCTGGATATATGATGTGAGTCCTATGAGTATTCGTATTTCTTAGTTGGTGGCAAATTGTCCTAACTGATCCAAATGTCCTTCCATATTTTTTGTGTCAGTATAGAAGTAGGTTGGTTTTTGCTGAATGGTGAAAAATGTAATACTGTAAACTGAAATGTACATATTAGCAAAATCTGTAATTTGGACAAAAAAATGTTTATTTTAGAATAAAATAGGATACTTGCTTTCCTGTGACATTATAGTATTATCCTTTTAATTTCTGTTTTCTACATATTATGACATCTTTTTAATTTCATTTCTGTTTCTTGCTGTATCTCGATATATTTGATTTGTTTTCTACAAATAGTTTTTACAGGATGGCATCAATAAAAATAAACTCAATATGTCAAAACCCTCTTAAACACTAATAACCTCACATATAAACACCACAGAGAGAGAGAGAGACAAACACACATAGTGAGAGAGATAACTGTGTTGAGGTGTGTGAGCACCATTTAATCTCTCTACTTTTAACAGACTTGGACAAAATGTTTTTTTGGACAAACCACTAACCTACAGGGAGAGATTGTAGCATTAAGAGAGAACATTATTAGAGGTAGAAAATAAACCAAACAATTGTCTTTCTCCCTTCATTTCTCCTCTACTTTCTCTCAGACGGGGGCGCTAGAGGGTCAGATGTTCAAGAAGACAGGGACACTGGTGTCCCTCAGTGAACAGCAGCTGGTTGACTGCTCTTTCGGTGTTGGAAGCAATGGCTGTGGAGGTGGATGGCCATCACAGGCTTTCCAATATGTGATGCAGAGCAGAGGCCTGCAGACAGAGAAGTCCTATCGTTATGAGAACATGGTGAGTTTAATGGGTTTATTGGTGAGTGAGTTATGAGTTGAAGTTGAATAGTCTCAGGTAGTAGTGTAGTAGTGTGCTGTATGGTCAAAAATTTAAATCATGGAACAATTAAAAATTCACATATATAAACCGACATTTTGTAATTTTAAAATTAAGGCTTTTTTCTGAGTCTCTTAAAGTTGAAAAAAGATAAGAAAAATAATTATGAATAAGTAAAATCTTATATATATTTTTTTTTTGCTAAATAGTAAAGACAAAAATGGGCAGTATGTAGATTAACCTATAACACTATTGTGTTCTAACACTAACCCCACTCACCTGGTGTTAAATGTTGTTTCAGTTATGAAATTCTATTAGTTAGAAATTTGCCTAAAATGTGACAGCTATTTGTTCAATTTTCTGTTCCACTTTAAGGGGTACATTCTGGGTCCTGATCAGGTATTGAAATATAATTGGCTGAAGCACTTGAGGTGAAATAGGAAAGTCAGACAAGACACCAATTTCAGCTTTGTCAAATTTCTTTGTGAAACTCATTTCTATTACATGACTCTCAATAGGAGCTCCCTGTTCTGACGTTGCTAAACATAAGACACTGCTGGAATTTGAAAAGTTAAAATATGAGAGTTATTCACACTTAAATAACAAATGGTCAACAGCATTTTTCACACACTACATGTACACAATGTAGCATAACAAAACAATTGTCACGATTGGCCCCTCCCAGTCCTGTCCATGTGCATTTGTTTTGGTATCTGTAGTCCTGCCCCTCGTTTCGTGACTCCGCCCCTGATTGTTTTCAAAATTTTAAATCATGGAACTATTAAAACTTCACATATAAAGGGTTATTTTTTTTTAGATGTCTCTTAAAGTTGAAAAAAGACAAGAAAAGTAACTATAAATTTTCCCTTTGTTACCCTGTGTTTGCACTTTGTCTTTGCTGGTCTTTGTATCAGTCTTTGTTTGATGTGTTGGTCTTTGTTAGAACTGTTTGGTTGTTTGTGTTGCTCGTCATGTCTGCAACCTGTTCTGTACGTTGTACCTTGACCCTGGACCGTTATGACCCTGATTCTGGATTTGCCCTCAATAAAAGTCGCTTACCTCCGCACATGCGTTCGCTACCTCGCTCCACGTTACAACAATACGCAGTACAAACTATACATAATGCAGAACTATACACAGTAAAGAACTATACAAAACACAGGACTATGCACAGTGCAGAACAATATACAATATAGAAGTATACACAATACAGAACTATACACAGTGCAGAACTACACACTGTGCAGAACTACACACAGTACAGAACTACAAACAATGCAGAGCTAGACATGGTGCAGAACTACACACAGTACAGAACTACAAACAATGCAGAGCTAGACATGGTGCAGAACTATGTACAGTACAATACTATATACAGTGCAGTACTAGACATGGTACAGAACTACATGCAGTGCAGAACTATACAAAGTACAGAACTGTACACAGTACAGAACTAGACATGGTGCAGAACTATACAAAGTACAGAACTATGCACAATACAGAACTGTATACAGTGCAGAACTATACAAAGTACAGAACTATGCACAGCACAGAACTGTATACAGTGCAGAACTGTACACCATACAGAACTATACACAGTACAGAACTATGCACAGTACAGAACTGTATACAGTGCAGAACTGTACAAAGTATAGAACTATGCACAGTACAGAACTGTATACAGTACAGAACTGTATACAGTGCAGAACTGTACACAATGCAGAACTATACACAGTACAGAACTATACACAGTACAGAACTGTATACAATGCAGAACTATTAACAATACAGAACTATGCACAATACAGAATTATACACAGTACAGATCTGTATACAGTGCTGAACTATACACAATACAGAACTATAGACAGTACAGAACTATACACCATGCGGAACTATACCTAATACAGAACTGTATATAGTGCAGAACTATACACAATACAGAACTATACACAATACTGAACTGTATACAGTGCAGAACTGTACACAATGCAGAACTTTACACAGTACAGAACTGTATATAGTGCAGAACTATACACAATTCAGAACTATCATGCCTATAATACCAGTCATCATGCAGTGTAATCTCTTTGTTCCCATCTCTCCTTAGGAAGGGAAGTGCAGGTTTGATCCACTGAGAGCGTATGCTACCTGCCTCACGTATAAGAACGTGACCAGTGGAGATGAGGCTAATCTGCAGCATATTGTCGCCTCAATTGGACCTGTTTCTGTAGGCATAGACATCAGCCGTCACACTTTCCAGCTCTATGAGTCAGGTAACCTCAGTAACTAGTTGTTTCTATGAGCTGCCTGTGTTATCTGTGTACAAAAGTGAGGAAAGGGAAATTTCTGCATAATTCAGTCACTGAGAGTCAGAGAGGTTTGGTGTAAAATGGTTGATTGTAGAGACTTAGATGTCTTTAAAGTGGTAGTGATGGGAACCAGGGGTCTCCATGACTACAACACAAATATAGACATTTTATTTACTCTCCTTAACTACAAATGAACCTACACGTGTCTTCTGGGTTTTATATAGAATGTTAATTTCCTGCACCTTTTCACCATGAATTGATTTTTAAAAATCTTCTTAGAACTATCACAAAACAATATCTCAGACATCAGACAACAAATTCAATAACCATCTCTGTGACTGAACTTTTAGAGGTGGACATCTGGTTCCTATCACCACCACTATGAACAATTCTGACTCTGTACGTTTCTAGAACAGATAATTTCACACCAAACAGCTTTGAATAAGTCTGTTATAACATCTTAACTGTTTATGTAGGAATTGGAATTTTAAGCAGAAAGATATGCTAACAAAATCTTGTTGGGGCAAATCCAGGAGTCAAAGATGCAAGCACTAGGACATTCAGATTCAGAAAACTGAATTGCATGGTTGTCATTGGTAGTTCATCTGTCTGCTGCTAAAGATTCAAGATTCAAGATTACTTATTTATTTAGTACTTTTTACAACAAGTGTTGAAAGGTAGCATTTTAAACAAACAAACAAACAAATAAATAAATAAATACATTTGTTAATATCTGTACATCTTGATGCTCTGATTGATTGTAGGTGTGTATGATGATCAGTACTGCAGTGATATTCACCTGAATCACGCTGTCCTGGTTGTTGGTTACGGCACTGAAGAGGAACAGGAATACTGGCTGGTCAAGAACAGGTAAAAGGGACAGGCTAGTGAAAACAAAGAAAGTAAAGCATTGAAAAGCAATTGCTAAGTGAATGAACATGGGAGGGGTCATGTGGTCTATACCATTACATTTCAACTATAGAATAGAATAGAATAGAATGCCTTTATTGTCACTATACACAGTACAATGAGATTAAAAGCAACTCCATCTCAGATCGTTCGGAATAGAACGGGGAGGGGTTGTGCACAGTTCTATGCGTTTTGTATATATGTGTGTATATGTATATGAAATAAATATAGAAACAAAATAAGAACTATCTGTGTGTGGGTGTCTTCAACTGACCATGTACTTCGGGCGTGCTTTCTGTTCAGGCTTGAGTTTATGGTAACACATGCATGTCTCTTTGCTGAGCTGGTAATGGTATCAAGTTTCAAGTTCTTTGTTAAAATCTGTGTGCTCTCTCAGTTCCCATCCTTGTGTATTAAACACACACACACACACAAAAAAATACGAAACAACAACAAAAACAACTTTGAGTGTCCTTTTCAGTTGATTACTTTTACCTTTAGTTTTCTGGAACTCTTTCATTTGAAGATGCTGATCTGGTGTTTCTTTTGTTTGGCCTTAGCTCGCCTTTTTGTTTTATCAACTCTTCCATGAGGCTCTCCTTGTAATTTCTGCAGTAGCTCAGCAGTAGCACACTCACGCTATGTTGCGAGGTTGCAAGTTTGAGTTTCACCCAATATAACCTTGCTTTTCTCTTTCTTTCTCCACCATTTTTGTGTCTCTACCGCTCTGCACTTGAGTCCGTCTCTGTGCGTGATCAATGGCTTATTGCATAGCTAGCTGAGTATCTATCTAATGCAGGGGTTTCCTGTTCAAGCCTCATGTGGGATAAGCTAGACACCATGTTACAGTGAATTCTGAATGATTCATGGTAGATGCTGAATAATGAGTCAAAAAGCAATGGATTAACTAAATGTACACAATTTTCCCTTTAGCCCAAATGTAGTCAATCAGCCAAGAGGCTACATGACTAAACGTATACTGCACCAATTAGTATCCTCACACAATTAAATTAATCTATATTGAGTTGTTCAATAATCTTGAACAGACCTGCTTATGTGGTTTCTATCTAAAAATAATGTTGCATTATTAGAAACAGTGGCATATTCAATTTTGTCTGTACTTTAGTCCATGTTTATAGATACCAATGTGCCATAATGTGTCAAAAAACAATTAATGAAGACTATTAGAGATACTGAACAACTCCACACGGTCAAAGAATGATGTTAGCACCATGCTAATTAAAACTATATTAAGCTTCCATTACTTGGTATATCTTTATATATACCAGTCATGGGCAGTCATGGGCTGGAGGTTAGGGATCCAGCCTTGTGACCGGAAGGTCACCGGTTCGATCCCCAGAGCTGACAGCACATGACTGAGGTGTCCTTGAGCAAGACACCTAACCCCCAACTGCTCCCCGGACGCTGCGGATTGGGCTGCCCACCGCTCTGGGCAAGTGTGCTCACTGCCCCCTAGTGTGTGTGTGCTCACTAGAGTGTATGTGGTGTTTCACTTCACAGATGGGTTAAATGCGGAGATGAAATTTCCCCATTGTGGGACTAATAAGGGTCACTTAATCTTAATCTTTAATTATCGGTGCAATCTTGGATGACAGCCTGTTTAAGATTGATAACAAAATATGAAAGTTGCAGTTTAATGGGGTTCACCTTAAAGCAAAATCTCAAATATCTTATTTATTTATTTTGCAGCTGGGGTGTTACATGGGGTGAAGGAGGCTACATCAAGATGTCCAGGAACAAGAATAACCAGTGTGGTATTGCCACAGATGCTGTCTACCCTGAGGTTTAAAAGGTACAACTTCATTGCAGGGGTTCCATTCTCCATCCACAGAGATCTACACTGTTGGGTTTAGTTCCAGCTGTGTTTTACAGCAGAAAAATAATATTTCAGTGTAGTCATATAATTTCAGAACCATTCATGTGGATTGTTAGCTGGCTTTCATACACTTAAACTCTTTTCCTATCTAGTTTAAGGGTGAAAGCGATAGTATTTCTAGCACATATTGGCACTGATTACTGTAGTTAACATAGCTATAAAAAGGAACAACAAAGGTATCTAAAAACTATAGCTAAGCTTATGCTAATATGTTTGCTAACAGCTGCTGAACTGCAACTAATGTTCAATACTGCAGCAACATATTTGTTAATACTATACACAAATTTACTCATACTTTCCTGAAGTATACAGTTTTCTCCACAGACAAGTTGAAAGATATCCCACAACAATGTGAAAGGCTGACGTCAGATTACAGGAAATGCTGGTTGCAGTTTTTTTGTTGCTATTGACCATGTTAAACCTTCAAAGGTTTTTAGAAACTTTCACGTAAACTTTAGTAATACAAACTGAGTTGTGATCCAAGAATAACCGAATGCATAACTGGCTCTAAATGTAGGTATTGTGATATAAACTGAGTGTACTATTATTAGTACATCCATCCATCCATCCATCCATTTTCTAAGCCGCTTCTCCGTCAGGGTCGCGGGGGGGTGCTGGAGCCTATCCCAGCAGTCTTCGGGCGAAAGGCAGGATACACCCTGGACAGGTCGCCAGTCCATCGCAGGGCAGACAGACAGACACAGACAGTCACTCACACACTCACACCTAGGGGCAATTTAGCATATCCAATTGGCCTGACTGCATGTCTTTGGACTGTGGGAGGAAACCAGAGAACCCGGAGGAAACCCACGCAGACACGAGAAACTCCACACAGAGAGGACCCCGGTCACCCGGTCGGGGAATCGAACCCAGGCCCTCTTTGCTGTGAGGCGACAGCGCTACCCACCAATGCCACCGTGCCGCCCCCATTATTAGTACATATAAACTAAATTTGTTCTACAGTTTCTCATTAGGTTGAATGAATAACTGGCTCTAAATGTAGGTATTGTGATATAAACTGACTTGAAAGCCACAGTAACAATCTATTTAATTCTGAGGGACAAAGAAAGGTTAGAAAATGGTTTTATATAAATGAATTATCACTGTTTTTGGTATATAAAAGCACACCTCACACACCTCATGGAAAGTTATAAATGACAAGAAAATGTATAAGTCCTTTAAAAGTTCAATGAGCCACTTCTAATAAATGTTTTTTTTGTTTGTTTGTTTTTTTTTCTGTTTTTTTTTTTGCAGATGGGAGAATATCAGAGCCTTAGTGAGTATGTTATATCTGAGCAGCAGCTATGGAACATCAACACATCATGAACAGTTCTTTAAAAACTGTCTACAGTTGCTGAATGTCTTTTTTTTACATTTTTGTTTTCCACGTTTCAACTTTTAAATTGAAATCTTTTTAAATTCTCTTCTCAATCATTTATGATATTGTGCAAAGAAAAATATAATAAAAAAAGGACTTTCTGCATTCACAAAAAATGAATATAAACTTCCAATATTCACTTATTGTCATCTGTCATTTTACAACTAATGTACAATGTGTATTGCAAAAATAGTCTAAGAAAAACAAAAAGCAGTGTTTGGAAAATTCTGTTTGCATTAAATTGAGAAAAGTTCAAATATAGGATTTTTAAAAATTTTGTTGTACCTTAAATATCTGCGCATACAAAAAAAAAGAGCTTTTTTACTACTGTTTACATTCATTACTAATAATTTAGTCAATCTGAAAACGTTTCCTCTAAGGTTGAATGGTTTCTTGTAAAATGTCTCTCAAAGTTCGACCGTTTTACGAATCTGAAGTCAGCTTCTTATTCACCAGTTTCTTGTTCGATTTTCCTGTTCCACCTTAAATTGTATCTGAGACTGCATTGCTATGTGACCTGCAGTCTGCACGCCAGTTCTCGGTTGTTTTCAGTCTCAAAGATATTTTTCTGACACAGCAACCCCCCCTCCACTCTCTACAATGAGACCTGAAGTTATAAAATCATTAAAGAAAATAGGTATTACGGCTGTAACATGTGATGCGTGGACATCCATTATCACTGGATCATCTCCCCTAGTGTTTAGTCTGACAGATATTCCATGTGGAGGAAAGATTACTTAAAGAAACCGACTTGTCCCTCAACTGAACACTACACATGAAGCTGCAGTGTAAGCCATTGACAAAGATGCAGTAAACTCTGTGAAGAAGAAAACGTGCAGAGATAGAAAGCAGGTAATGAAATGCAGAAAGCAAATTTTTAACGGCTGCAGAAAGTGTGAAGGAACTCATGAACCATGCTGGTGCCCTGCTTTGGTGTAGTATGCCAGAAATATGGTAAGCAATCACTTTGCAAAAGCATGTAGCAGAATAGGCAGTTTCTCATCTACTTCTCAGCTACTGGAGCTAGACTAAAGCATGCTAATTTAGCCAGCAACATAATGAGCAGTCCAAATAAATAAATAAATAAATAATATAGGGTTTGCATTTTACAATCTTAATATGTTAGTTGCGCTCATAAACTCTTAGCTACATTTTTACCATAGTAATGTTTTATTTTAGCCTATAGCATGTGTGCTGAATACCTCAACATCTCAAGAAGTCAAAGTTACTCTGGTACTTAGGGCAGTGTAGCGTCTCATACACAGATAAACTCTCAAAACAGACCTTCAGGAAAAACAGACACCAGCTGTGGAGGATTCACCAATGCTTGTTCAGGGACATAGACCTCAAATCAAGTGAACAGCCTGTCCCACTCTACCAGATCACTTTGTATATGAGCCAGACCAACCAAGCGCACAAGGCTTTTTACAAACAAGCACACAAGTATAGTTGTGGTATGTATGGACATCTTTTTCTATAAGACACATTTGTCAGTAAACAGATGTTAAGTCAGGCCCTAAGTCTATTATCCTGTGTCAAAGACACTTACTACACATACTACACTGTTGATGATTGTCCAATAAAGCTAGGTTTACATAATCTTGTTTCCCAAAAATGTTACCTGGCTAAATTGGTCTGGTCACATTAAGATTGTGTATAACACTTTACTTCAGTCTTTCATCATAATGATATTGTGGCGCTTACATTGCTGGTGTGAGGAGGGGACGTGGTTCAGCTGCTGAGGCCCTGCGGCTCTTAGCTCATCTATTGTGTGTAATTTTCTAAATAAGAGCTCCAAGAGCTGCAACATCTCCTGCTTCATTCTTCACTGTCACTGTACTGACCAATAGAAATTGTCCAACGTGACTCAGTATTAAATTTTGCTACATTAACTTTTGTTGAAAGTTAAGAATATTTGTTCTTTTCCTGCAGACTTAATTTGTTGGAGATATGAAGGCTGATCTAACAGTGATGATAAACTATTACACAGTATAATGTTGTGTTGGTGAAGAAGAAGACCCAGGACACACAGTGTTTCAAACAAGTGCTCTTATATTAACACAACAACAGGGGAGACCCATTGCTCAGCGCTGCTGAATGGCTGTGAAGTAGGATAGGTCACCTCCAGCCACACGTATCCAGTCTAATGTCATCACTAAACACACCCAACCAGCCCTGTAGCCCAGCTCAGAACATAACAAACAACACATACACACAATGTTATATATTACTGTTTCTGACTGATACATATATATAATAAACCCTCAGCAGTCACAAATTTCACTCAACATGTAATGGATTTGATTATTGCTGTCATGATTGATCAGCTTATGCTACTATATTAAATTGTCAGAACTTCAGATGTCCAGCTGGCTTAAAGTTAATGAAAGCATAGCTTGGTTTAGAAACCTCTATCTGTAGTACAACCAAAGCTGGTTTAAAGGGGATCTGGCCACTTCCGATTTTACCCATTATATCAAAAACCCTGTCCTCTAGTTTGTGGTGAACTATTTTTGTAGAACAGAGCATGTTTGATAGAATCAGTAGTGCAGCAGAGTGGCAGAAAAAGACAGATAATAAAGCTAGTAAGCAGGCAGAACTTTCATGTTACTTCAAGGTTTAAAGGCACAATGGACCAAAAAAGTTCTTTTTGCAACATGAATAATCATAAACAGGATTACATTGATTTAAACCACAACAACTGAAATATTACACTTAAACAAGTATTCAGACTCTTTGCTATCACACTCAAAATTGAACACATGTGAGTCTTGGTTCCAGTGATCACCCCTCCCTCTCCCTCTCTCTCTCCCTCTCTCTCTCTCTCTCTCTCTCTCTCTCTCTCTCTCTCTCTCTCTCTCTCAATGTTTGCTGTTAACTGTAAAGTAATAATGTCTGATTCTGTATGAATTAATCAGCATGATTATCAGTGAAATATATTACAGTAAAATCAAAGCTGATATTGGTTTTAATTGTACATTATGTTCTGAAAAGATATCAGTGAAAATATACAAGGCTGTGAATGTGTTTACTGCCTGTAGAAGTTCATACCTTTTAATGTAAGCTATAGTCCAGGGATCTGATTGGCAGCAGGTCTCACTAAAATTTCATTATTAATTAAGCAACCTACCTATAATTTTGTCTCAAACACCCCCTGCAGAGTCTTTTAGGGACTCTAAAATACTTTATTGGAAACAGATAAACTGGGACGTCTTATATTATTAACTTACCGTGAAATGCATGCAGTTTAATGTAAACCTTGTTCCTTACACAGCTCACAGAAAGTGTGTAAATGTGCTCTAGCAGAGTGAACTGTGATTAGTCTCAGCTCTTGGAACTTTAGCTTTAGTGTTTTTTCTGTACAGATTATTTCCAACGATGTAGCCAAGACAGCTCAGAAATATGTTCAGGTTGTGACAGCGGAAATATGAAAAAGTAATTCTGTACTTCAGTAACTAGGTACTTCAGTAGTTTTTCAACAAACTACTTATTTACTCTTACTTGAGTAATTTTAAGTACTAATGCTTTTACTTGTGCTTGAGTAAATTATCACTATAGTACCAGTACCGTTCTTACATGCAGGCTCACTTTTTTTAACCTCAAGTCTGGCACACCTGGGTTTGTAGATCTTCTCACGTTTCTCTCTGCAGAACATCTAAATCTCTTTTAGGTTGGATGTGGAGCATAGCTAGACTGAACAGGTCTCTCCATAGGGATGCAAGTTATCACAGGACCAGCCAGTTGAAGTGGTGAGATTGGAATATCATTCCAGAAACTTCCCTATTGGATGGGGAACCAATAAGCTTTGGGGACTACATATGACAGGGACTGGAATATTCTCAATGCCTAAACCCTAAGAACCACAGCATCTCAAGTTTCTTATGGACACAACTCAATTGGGATTCTTCTGACTCCAATTCTCTGTTTGATCTCACTTTAAGCTAAACCAGAACTTTTTTTGTTAGAAGCTTGCATGACTTTTCTATCTATAGACATACATATATACACAATCTCATTCCCAAAAAAGTGTAGTTGAGTAAAATGTAAATAAAAATGCAATGATGTGCCAATCATTTAAACCCTATTGTAACGGAGCTCTCGTCCGTTCCATGAAATTTTAGAAAACACAAGACAACCTCCAAGTTTTAAAGACTCTTTTATTGTTACCCACATGGCTGCAGTGGCAAACACCAGGCGGACCTTTTTGAGACTCTGCAAATCAAAACAATTGTGATTATCTTGCACTGTTCAGGGTGGCCAGTTGATGGTGTAGAGAATAAACAATTTATCTATTATTCTATTTATTTGAAATAACTTTGTTTTGTGAGGAGTTTGACTTACCTGTTTGTTGCAGCATGGCAGCAGCCTGTTGCAGGTCAAAGGATCCGAGCCTAGGGGGGTTGTGGGTTATGTAGTCTTGGGGTTGTCCTATAAGTGGAATGTTCCATCTCCCATGCTTGAGCAGGGGGAGGGGGACCAGCTTTCATGGTTCCAAATAGTAGTTGCAGTAGGAATGTTTTAATATTAAATGTTTTATATTTATGTTAAAATATTGATTAAATAATATAGATTAACTAAAGTAAAATGTATAAATATAAACAATTGGTACATTTTAAAACTTACCTGCAAACTTACCTGTGGTTGGTTGAACCCAATAGGTTAAGGGGTTTATAAAATGGAGAACTCGCATGTTTGGTGAGAGTGAGGGTGAAGCTAGCTTGGTGTGCAGTTCTGTTTGTAAGGCCATAGTTGAAGGCATTTTTTTTTTTATATGAGTTTGTATCAAGTTGATCAGTTTATTTTGTTTTGTTTTCCCTTTATTTTCATTTTTCTTTTTGAATTAATTATTTTTGGGATTGTGGAACACCGTGCACTTTTTTGCTGTGGACTTAATAAACCTTCCTGCATCGGAACTTCCCGTTTTCCAGTGTTTTTAAACCTCCACTCAGCTATCCTGTAACACCTATATTTCATTTTCAATAGTACAAAGACAACATATCAAATACTGAAACTAAGAAATTTTATTGTTGCAATATTTAACAATTTTGAATTTGATGACACAATCCAAAAAAGTTGGGACAGGGCAACAAAAGGCTGGTAAAGTTGTGTGATGCTAAAAACACGTGGTGGTTAATTGGCAACAGGCCAGTAACATGACTGGGTATAATAACAACATCACAAAATCTGGTGGGGAGGGGTTCACCACTCTGTGAAAGAATGCATGATCAAATAGTGCAACAATTCAAGAATATTTCTCAATGTAAAACAGCAAAGAACTTTTGATTTTTATCATCTAAAAGATTCAGAGAATCTGGAGGTATCTCTGTATGCAAAAATCAGTATTTGCTGGTTGTGATCTTTGGGCCTCAGACAGCACTGCATTAAAAACTGACATGATTCTTTGGTGTAAATCACTGCATGGGCTCAGTAACACTTCTGAAAACCACTGTCTATGAAAATAGTTTGTTGCTGCATCCACAAATGCAAGCTAAAACTCTTAAACACAGAGAAGAAACTATACATAAACAGGATCCAGAAACACTGCCACCTTCACTGGGCCTGAGCTCATTTAAAATGGACTGAGGGGAAGTAAAAAGTGTCCTGTGGTCCAACTAATCAACATTTGACATTCTTTTTGGAATTCATGGACACTGTGTCCTCCAGGCTGAAGACCACTCAACTTGTTATCAGTGCACAATTCAAAAGCAAGTATTCATGATGGTATAGGGGTGCATTAGTGCACATGGCATGATTGACGTGTGCATCTGTGAAGGCACCATTAATGCTGAACGATACATACATGTTTCGGCCACATATACTGCCAATCAGATTACATCTTTTTCAAGGAAAGCATCAATTATTTTGGCAAAACAATTCCAAACCACACTCTACATGTATTACAATAGCAGTGCCCTTTATTAAAAGTGCCTAGGTGCTATACTGGTCTGCCTGCAGTTCAAACCTGTCACCACTCAAAACATTTGGCATATTATGAAATGAGAAATATGATGAAGGAGACCCCAAATTGTCAAGCAGCTGAAATTCTATATCAAACAAGAATGGGAAAACATTTCACTTCCAAAACTACAGCAGTGTCTCCTAAGTTTGAAAATGCTTACAGAGTGTTGTTAAAAGACGAGGTGATGAAACACAGTGGGAAACAGGCCCCCACCCCAGTTTTTTTGGAACATGTTGCTGGCATCAAATTCAAAATGAGCATATATTTTACAAAAAACAATAAAATATCTCAGTTTCAACATTTGTGTCACATCTGCTGCCTGCCATTCTCCTGCCCACCATGGGAGATCGCTGTCGCCGGAACATTAAATGGTCTCTTCATTCTTTGACCTTTTATGTTGGCCATTTTGTATATATACCCTGTGTTTGCACATGGTTTTTGTGAAGTCTTGTTTGGTTTATCTGCAATTCTGTGCATTTATATTTCTGATTCAGTTTCTGGTATTTTGACCTTGCACTTTGTTTGTTGTTGACTACTCTTTTGGATTTGCCCCCTTTGGATTTGTCTGCATTCTGTGGCCTACTTTTCTGGATTTCTGACCCTCTGCTTGTTATTATCTACTTTGAACCTGGAATTAAACTTGCAATTGTCTCCTTCCCCTTGTGTGAAGCAGTTTATGACAATTTGATATGTTGTCTTTGTATTATTTTCCTTTGCAAATATGTTGTAAATGATTTGAATATCATTGCATTCTACTTTTACTTACATTCTGCACAGCGTCCCAACTTTTTTGTAAATGGGGTTGTACATTTTCTACCTACAGATATACATAGAATACATGCATTTATACAGCATATCTTTACACAGACAACATAGGACATATCACGGGATGTTATAAATGTCGTGAAATTGTCATTTAAATTTTGTTACAGAAAAATCATGTTTTGTGAAACTGTGACGTTTGTGTTTATTCCTTTGAATGTTTTGCATTTCTGCATTTAACTGCTTGGTCACAAGAGCACATTTACACACCTTTCTGTGACCTGTGCAAGGAAAAAGATTACATTAAACTACATGTACTGTATTTCATGGTTACATGACTCAAAGACCATGCAGAGCATGTTACTATTTAATTAAGGTCATTTAAGAGAAACAACTCAAAGTCAGCATTATGAGTAGATTGCTTAATGATGTCATTTTAGTGAGATCTAGTGAGACTCCCTGGACTCACTGGGCTGACAGGAAACAAATAAAAATTCATTATCATGAAAAACGTGGCATAATAAATATTCTGTCCCCATTTGGTAGGTCTGTGACACAGTGGCTGTGGCCCTGAGTGGACTACCACATTAATATAACAGTGCTGTTTCTACATTTAATCTCATGCAAGATGAAAAGTAAAAAAAAAAACTTCAACTACTGAGTTCCGGACCTCAGTGTCCTCATAGCTAGTTACGGCCATGGGCTTAACACTATTAAAACCTTGTCTGAGTGATGCCCTGATGTATCTGAGGGCTCGTTATTAATGTATAACATGAAACTAACAGACATCCAAGATCGGATGAAGGTCACATGAAAAAGAAAAGGGAAAAGGAAATCCCCTGTTGTGTACCCTGTTTCTTTCTTATTTCAGTAGTGTACTTTCTGATGATGTTGTAATATAAACTGAATTGAAAGCCACAGTAACAATCTGTTTGATTCTGAGGGAAGCTTGTCTGTGTTGCTTGTCCATTTTACAGAAGTTTTATTGCTAACTATACAGCAAGTATTAATTTGCTATGATGTTTCGGCTTCATCAGCTCAGACGTGGTGAGATCTGAAACCCCAATGTCTGTGTCAACTGAGGTTTATTACACAACATGAAGTTTACGAAGTATATTTTCATCATTTGGGAAGTAGGTTGAGTGCAGCATCAGATAAGCCATTGCCAACATGACAGTCAAGTGTTTGTTCCAACATGTGGTCTGAATGACAGTAAGTCACAGTGTACCCAAAGTTTCTCACTAGATTGAGTGAATAATTGAATCTAAGTTTAGGTATTGTGATATAAGAGTAGAGTAGAGTCTCTTCTACAGTTTCTCATTAGGCTGAATGAACAATTCCTTCTAATTGTAGGGTTTTATGATATACACTGAGTCTGTTCTACAGTTTCTCATTAGGTTGAATGAATAACTGGCTCTAAATGTAGGTATTGTGATATAAACTGAGTCTGTTCTGCAGTTTCTCATTAGGTTGAGTGAATAACTGGCTCTAAATGTAGGTATTGTGATAAACTGAGTCTGTTCTACAGTTTCTCATTAGGTTGAGTGAATAACTGCTTCTAAATGTTGGTATTGTGATATAAACTGAGTCTGTTCTGCAGTTTCTCATTAGGTTGAACGAATAACTGGCTCTAAATGTAGGTATTGTGATATAAACTGAGTGTTCTACAGTTTCTCATTAGGTTGAATGAATAACTGACTCTAAATGTAGGTATTGTGATATAAACTGAGTCTGTTCTACAGTTTCTCATTAGGTTGAATGAATAACTGACTCTAAAGGTAGGTATTGTGATATAAACTGTCTGTTCTACAGTTTCTCATTAGGCTGAGTGAATAACTGCTTCTAAATGTAGGTATTGTGATATGAACTGAGTCTGTTCTGCAGTTTCTCATTAAGCTGAATGTATAACTGGCTCTAAATGTCGGTATTGTGATATAAACTGAGTGTTCTACAGTTTCTCATTAGGTTGAATGAATAACTGACTCTAAATGTAGGTATTGTGACATGAACTGAGTCTGTTCTACAGTTTCTCATTAGGCTGAATGTATAACTGGCTCTAAATGTAGGTATTGTAATATAAACTGAATCTGTTCTACAGTTTCTCATTAGGCTGAATGAATAACTGACTCTAAATGTAGGTATTGTGATATGAACTGAGTCTGTTCTACAGTTTCTCATTAGGCTGAATGAATAATTGACTCTAAATGTAGGTATTGTGATATGAACTGAGTCTGTTCTACAGTTTCTCATTAGGCTGAATGTATAACTGGCTCTAAATGTAGGTATTGTAATATAAACTGAATCTGTTCTACAGTTTCTCATTAGGCTGAATGTATAACTGACTAAATGTAGGTGTTGTGATATGAACTGAGTCTGTTCTACAGTTTCTCATTAGGCTGAATGTATAACTGACTCTAAATGTTTGTACTGTGATATAAACTGCGTGTAACGTGGAGCAAGGAGGCAGACGCACATGCTGAGATAAGCAAGATTTATTAAGGGCAAATCCCGTGTCATAGTCGTAACGGTCCAGGGTCATAAAGCCACCACGGATTGAACGGGGGGGCAGACATGACAGACAAACAATAAACAATAAGCAGGTTCAAACAACACACAGTAACCAGAACAACAAACACAAAGACCAGCAAAGGCAAAAGGACACACACAGGACACAGGTGGAGACAATCAGGGGTGGAGTCATGAAACGAGGGGGCTAAACCAAAACACGAACACATGGACAGGACTGGGAGGGGCCAATCGTGTCACTGAGTCTGTTCTACAGTTTTTCATTAGGTTGAGTGAATAACTGACTTTAAATGTAGGTATTGTGATATAAACTGAGTCTGTTCTACAGTTTCTCATTAGGCTGAATGAATAATTGACTCTAAATGTAGGTATTGTGATATAAACTGAGTCTGTTCTACAGTTTCTCATTAGGCTGAATGAATAACTGACTCTAAATGTAGGTATTTTGATATAAACTGAGTCTGTTCTACAGTTTCTCATTAGGTTGAATGAATACAAGGTTTTGCTGTATTGTTTTATAACAACTGACATACATGAATTACAGAAATAATACGACAGTGAACATGCAGCAAAAATAAAGATGTTAATGTAATCTAAATACTGCTGCATGGAGAGTCACTCCAAAGAGGTCCAGAATATTTTGTAATAGCTCTCACTCGGAAAAACGCAAAAACATGCAATGTGTTCCTCAGTATATGGAGCTTTGATCAAGCTGGGATGCCCCTGTGTCAGAGTGAGGAGGTAGGCGCTGGACAACTGTTGCGACGTTTAACCACTCTAATGCTTGCCTTTACATACAGGAACATGGAGCGCCGCGTCAAAATGTGTCTGGCAGAAAGCAGAGATCACTTCCAGCATCACACATCATGTAATGCAATTGATTGTACATATGTCAAAATATATAGCACATTGTTCAGGTTAAGATTGCTTCATCCTAACAAGAGTTACAGCAGAATATTCAGGGCCTCTTTTGAATTAATCTCCCTGTAGTTTTATTAAATTATGTTTTAATTCAGATCAGAGAAAGCCAGAACCCTGAGCAGCATCTACACAACTTCATCATTAACACGTAACAGTTTTTTTACTTTTTAAACATTTTTTCAACTTTTAACTTCCACATTCATTTAATTAATTATTAATTATTGATGCACAAAAACCTATTTTCCAAAAAAATTGGGACAGTGTCTGAAATACTAAGACCAAAAAGCTGTGATTATTGAAATTTGTTTGACCTGTATTAATTGAAAAAAAAACACACCATATTTAATGTTGTATCTTCTAAACTTATTTATTTATGTATTTCTGTAAATATTCACTCACTCATTATGTGCAGCATTGATGCCATTTCTGACTAAACAGGTCACACATTTGTATTTGCTCATTAATGTTGTTTTCTTATTTTTTGAAATCTCATTTGCATTCTTTCAAACTACATCTTTTCACTAAATATTTATGGTCCCTTACCCTAACTTTTCTGTTGGCATGCTGAGTGCAATTGTAGTGATAACATGAGCTCTGGAAGCTCAGCAGAGAGCTGCTGCAGCTGGATTTAAATCTTGCTTTTTTAAGTAAACTTTTAGAAAAAGTTACGCTCCAAAAATTAAATGTGTATCTGATATCAAACAAGTTCCGTGAGAAGATTCAATCAGGTTTCTGTTCTAACAATAGTACAGCATTGGATCACATAGTAAATGACCTCAGGCTCAGCACTGATGCACAAAATCTTTCTATTTTGGTATTATTGGATCTTAGTGTGTCACGATTGGCCCCTCCCAGTCCTGTCCATGTGTGTTTGTTTTGGTTTTGTAACTCCGCCCCTGATTGTATTCACCTGTCTCTCATTGTCCCTGTGTATTTAAGCCATGTGTTTGCCCTTTGTTTTGGCTGGTCGTTGTTTGCTCGTTGTGTTTGTACTGTTTGTACCGTTTGTACCCTTTGTACCCTTTGCACCCTTTGCATCCTGTTTTGTGTTCATCTTGTCATGTCTGTCCCCCGATTGCTTCGTGTTGGCTATATGACCTTGGACTGTTTTGACCACGACCCTGGATTTGCCCAGAATAAAAGTTGCTTATCTCAGCGTATGCGACCACCTCATCGCTCCTCGTTACATAGTGCAGGTTTTGATACCATTGATCACAAGATTCTAATCCATTGCCCAGAATTCTTGGTAGGCCTTAAAATGGTTTAAATTATATTTAATGTATAGGAAATTATTGATTTGACAGAAAAATCTGGCATTTCTTGTGGGGTCCCACAGGGTTCAGTTTTAGGGCCCTTGCTCTTCTCTTTGTACATGCAACCTCTAGTTGATGTCACTAGGAAACACATACATTTTCGTAGCTATGATGACATGCAGTTATACATTTTACATTATACATTCTGATTCCTTCCGATGATCAAGACTCTGTAGACAGGCTGATCAGCTGTGTGTCAGATATTTCTCAGTGGATGTCACAAAATTTCTTACAACTTAATAGTGAAAAACTGATACTTGGTACTAAAACTCATAGAAAATACTTTATGCGAAGCTCAGTTTTTTAGCTTTAAATACCAAACCTGGTATATGGTCAGTAATGGTGCCTTCACAGATGTGCAGGTTATCCATTAATACCTGCCCCCACCAATGACAGATGCTGAAATTTGAACTTTACACTGGTAACAATCTGGACGGTCCTTTTTTGGCCCAGAGAACATGATGTCCCATATTTCCAGAAGCAATCTGAAAGTTTGACTCGTCAGACCACAATACATGTTTCCACCAAGGATCAGTCCATTTAAGATGCACTCAAATTCATTTAAATGTGGTGATATCCACTACAGAAATATGCTGGTTTTTAATATAGTGCCATCTGAGGAGTCAAAGATCATAGACATTCAGTTGTGGTTTTCAGCCTTGCTCTTTATGCACAGAGATTTCTCTGGTTGTTTCACTGAATCAATGAAACATTAAATATCTTTTTCTAAATACTGCTATAGTTTGCTTTAGATCAAAGTGGATGTACAAGTGTTAGAAAAATTAATATTGTAACCACTTAGTAACAATAATATAAAGATCCCTATGCACCCCTGACCTAGCAGTACACTTTTTCTCACCCCTGGGCTATCAGTGCACTTTGTCTCACCCATGGCCGCTCAGTACACTTCTCTTTTTCTGATGTATTAAGACAGGAATACCAATGTGACGCTGCTCCTTTTTTATGATATATTAAGACAAGGAGAACTGAGAGGGGCCCTAAGAAAAGCAGAACAGATGCACTGGCTTAGCATGAGGGAATGGGAGGTGTAAGCTTTTCCGGCAACTGGAAGGGGGTGTAAATCTAAAGTGTGTAAATCTAACCACTAAAGAACGTACAAAAGCAAAACGCGCCAAGTATATTTTGAGCATTTGCATGTTTTGTGTGTAACTGCTCCCTTGCTGCAAGAATAAAGACTTCACAGACATCGGTGATCTCAGGCTCATTATTTGAAACTTGGTCCCTCGAGCTGGATCCCAACATCTCCTCCGCCACCCAGGTACGGGGACCTGAACCGCATGGGGGAGCCTAGGACTCACATCGTCCATGGAGGTTCCAGGCCAACCACAACAAGCCATCCGTGGAGGTTGAGGCGAACCGCGCAGATCCTACTTGGAGGCCGAGCCGCACCGCAGAGATACATCCGTAGATGACTCAGGGAACAAACCACGATCCATCCGTTGAGGCGCATCCTCTTTGAGGACATTTGAGCTTTCAAAAAGACGCCAGGATCCTCTGGGTGGTGGAGAAGTGATGGGATCATACTAGAACTGCCGAGATACTGCACTTTGAAAGTAAGAAAAGGGTTTTTCTGAAGAAAAGCCAGGCGAGGGAGGCTGGTCATTTATTAGGTGTTTTACTAAGTCCTAGTAAATGAAGACTGGTGGTAGCCGCCCGGCATAAAATCCGAAAGCCATAAAGTATTCGGGTGAAAGACCCTAAATGGTATTCAGGTGAAAGACCTTATTGATGTAGAATTGCAGGTCTATGTGACATTTTGTGTTTTGTGTAAGTGTTTTGGTACCAGTAAAAGTGTTAACATCATGGGTAATTGCTGCAGTACATGTTGTTTTGCATGTTGTAAGCCGCCAGATGTTTGTCCACCAATTTTACCAGTGGACGTAAAATTTACGTGCACTACAATGTCGACAATGCTCAGTGGTATAGAAAAATAGGAAGAACAAGTATGGGTTTAAATGGAGGCTTGGTGTGCCTGAGTGTGAAAGTCTTGTAGCTCAGATTAAGGGAAAGGCAAAAGGCAAGTCAAAAACTTGGTTAAGAAAAGCTCATGATTCTTGAGGAAGCCAGGAAGTGCACTAAGGGTATAAAATGGGCTAAAGATCTTAGAAAAGCTGATGTGCTTGCACTGACTGACAAAGAGGATGAAAATATTGTTTTCAGACAAAGACCCGGACCCCCACCTTATAGATGAGCTCAAACCAACTCACAGACTGATGACCGACTGGACAGAGGAACAAACAGGTCAGACTGACTCTCCTACTACTTATGAGGATGAGAAAGTTAGCGGGGAGGGGAATAAGGATAAGGTAGGGCCTTATCAGGGCCTTGTCACCCTGTGTGCAGGCTGTTGTGGCTGCTTATCTTGCTTATCTGCTTAGTTCAAGCTTTGGCCTCAGTGGTATTGTTTCACAATTTAGTTTTGAGAGTTCTGCACACAGTTATTGTTTTCCTCTTACAGAAGAACATTTCTTATCTCTCTCCTTCTAGACATCTGTCATGCATGACAGTCCTATTCTCATAACCACATTTAACCATTGAAAGATGCACAGGCCTAAATCCCTCAACACTAATGTCGAATGCCTCTGAAGGCCCTCTGCAGACCTGTTTGGCTCAAATTGCTGAAAATGTGCTGCCCCGTGTTGATCTCATGCATCAGCCCTCAGCCAATAGTGACATTACCATGTTTGTGGATGGTTCCAGCAACAAATGCCCTGATGGCATAAATGTTAATTGGTTTGCTGTTGTCACCCTTGACCAAACACTTAAGCCTAGCAAATTGCCCAGCCATCTCTCTGCTCAAGCAGCAGAGCTGATTACTCTTACCGACGCATGCAAACTAGGGGCAGACAAATCTGTCATGATTTATTCTGATAGTCAATATGCATTTTGCCCAGCAATAGAAAAATCGAGGTATGATCACCTCTTCAGGTAGAAGTATTAATCACAAAGATCTCATTCTTAATCTATTAGACTCTATTCAGTTGCCTAAACAGCTTGCTGTTTCTAAATGTGCTGCATACACTTGCACTCTAGATCCTGTTTCTAGAGGCAACCGCAGAGCAGATGAGGAAGCGGAATGCACTCGACTTGCCCGCACCCCTCCTTCTCTGACACACACACACACAGCTAGATGAGTCCTCGCACGTCCTCGCAGATATGCAACGGGTTTCCCCAGTCTTGGAAAAACAGCAGTGGTTGAAGTATGGGGCAAAACTTAATACCTCTAACATCCACTGTTGACCCCATGGGAATTCCAAAAAACCTATTTAGGTATTCTGCGCTTTTGAGCCATGGCCATTGCCATGTCTCAACAGGAGGGATGGTGCATACCATAAACAAAGTATTCACAGCCTATGGGTTTACAAATTACTCAAAGAATTTCTGCTTAGCGAGATCAGAGATATGTGCGAAAAACAACCCACAGGGAAATTTTAGACTTAAAAGAGGCAAGTTTTCAAAATCAATATGTCCTTTTCAACGCATATGTATGGATTTCATAGAGTTGAATAAATGTAAAGGGAAGAAGTATTGTCTAGTAATTATAGACACACTCACTAAATGGGTCAAAATATTTCCCTGCGCTAATCCAGATGCATTAACTGTGGCAAAGGCATTAGTAAAAGAAATAATTCCCAGGTATGGGATACCTCAGAGAATATATAGTGATAATGGCACACATTTTGTAAATAACCTTATCATATATGTGGGTAAAGAACTAAACATAGAACTAAAGAATCATTGTGCTTACCACCCCCAATCAGCAGCTTTGTTAGAAAGACACAACGGCACTAGAGACAGGGAAACATTGGGTCTACTGTCTCCCACAAGGTACACTGAACATGCACATAATGCTGGGAGAAAATTGGTTAACCCCTTTTGAAATGATGCACAGGAGGCCAGACATCATTCCTCAATTTAGATCCTTCTTAAAGGGAAGTGAAGAAGCAGAAAAGATTTTTGCTGATTATATGAAAAGCATGTTGAATAAACAAAATGTTCTCTCTGTTAATAATCCTCCCATACAGGCTGAAGGAGAACTGAAATCAGACAAAGAAGTTCAACCTGGTGACTGGATCTTCATAAAGGTTATGAAAAAGAAGTCCTGGGCAGACCCACGGTGGGAGGGACTATTCCAAGTGCTGCTAACTATACCCACAGCTGTAAAAATAGTTGACCGTTCACTCCTGGATTAATCTCTCTCACTATAAGAAGGGACAAGAACCACGGTCGAAATAATTCTGCCTAGAGTCTCTTAAGGACTAGCTCGGCTACAAAGGGGAATGAAACCAGTAGGGCCACTCGTCTCAACACGAGTTAAGGAATTACAAAGGTCCAGAGACACTAGTGAGCGGGCTCAACCATGGCCAGACTGGCATTGAACTTCCTAATTAGTACTGCCTATGAGCTCTACGTTGTGAAAGGTATTCATACTCCAATTTATCGAGGCAACCCAGTGCATGGGGGCTCCTGAGGACCAATTAACACTGTAAAATTTGACCTGTGCCAACAGAGAACTGGTTACATCTGGGCAAAGAACTATGTATGTGAAACACCCTTGATAGAGAGTCCTGGACCAACCAGGTACTTGGTGCGATAGTTGGCATAATGCATGGGGGCTCCTGAGGACCAATTAACACTGTAAAATTTGACCTGTGCCAACAGAGAACTGGTTACATCTGGGCAAAGAACTATGTATGTGAAACACCCTTGATAGAGAGTCCTGGACCAACCAGGTACTTGGTGCGATAGTTGGCATAATGTTATTTCTAACTCTGGGATATTAAAGTGGGGCTACACACCCCCACTAGCTTCACACGGACCTGAACCCCTGACCCAACGTATGACTATGTATCAAGGCCAAACACCCACAAGCGGTTCTACAGATGATTGTAATACAATTTACCTCACCCTTAAGAATCCGAAACCCTCAGATTTTGGCCTCAACATGCTCTGTGTTTGTCGCCGGACAAGACCCTTTGGGTCATATTGAAATAAAGAATAAACCTTAATACTAGCACAACATCTACCTCCAATTCTATGGCCAGCACTCCAGAAATTAGGAACTCATCTTCTGTTGTCTACGCAAGCAGTGCAGTTCTCTCCATGTCTGAAAAACTATCAATAGAAACAGGCTACACTGGTAGAAACAAATGGTTTGAATGGATGGTGTACACAGCCAAAACCACTAAGGTTAGCAATTGCATAGCATGCTCAGCTAGCAGGCTCCAACTAGGAACAGTTCCTTTCAGGTTAACACAGGCCAAGGCAGCTGAAGGATTAAGGTGTGCCCTGCAGTTGTTCACACATGTGTAATATATATATATATATATATATATAGACACTGTAGTCAATCTGTTTCTCTGATACTTTATTAGCCCCCTTTTACCCTATTCTTCAGTGGTCAGGACCCCCATGGACCCTCACAGAGCAGGTACTATTTGGGTGGTGGGTCATTGTCAGCACTGCAGTAATACTGATGTGGTGGTGTGTTAGTGTGTGTTGCACTGGTCTGAGTGGATCAGACACAGCAGTGCTGCTGGAGTTTTTAAACACCTCAGTGTCACTGCTGGACTGAGAATAGTCCACCAACCAAAAATATCCAACCAACAGTGTCCTGTGAGCACTGATGAAGGACTAGAGGATGACCAACACAAACTATGCAACCGCAGATGAGCCATCGTCTCTGACTTTACATCTACAAGGTGGACTGACAAGGTTGGAATGTCTAATAGAGTGGACAGTGAGTGGACACAGTGTTTAAAAACTCCAGCAGCACTGCTGTGACTGATTCACTCCTAGGAGCACAACACACACTAACACACCACCACATCAGTGTTACTGCAGTGCTGTTTGGTATAGTGGTATATAGTTGGTGTAGTGGGTAACACCTCTGCCTTCTATGCTGGGGTTCAATCCCCACCTGGGTAAGCACCCTACACTATACCAATAAGAGTCCTTGGGCAAGACTCCTAACACTACCTTCGCCTACCTATGTAAAAAAATGATCAAATTGTAAGTTGCTCTAGATAAGAGCATCTGCCAAATGCTGTAAATGTAAATGCTGAGAATGATCCACCACCCAAATAGTACCTGCTCTGTGAGGGTCCATGGGGGTCCTGATCACTGAAGACCAGGTAAAACAAAGTATGCAGAGAAACAAATGGACTACAGTCCAATTGTAGAACTATATAAAAAACAGTCATAAAATGTCATTAAAATCTAAAATTAAAAATACATTATAATGAAGTAAAAGAACTAACTTTGATAGTAAGCAATAAGAAAAATCTAATTATTTACTAGAACAGAACACTAAAATAATTAACATCAAATAAAACAGTTGCAATAAAAATAAATAAATTCTTGTTATTAATGTTACTACTACTACTACTACTACTACTAGTACTACTACTACTAATAATAATAATAACAATAACAATGATAAAACTAAATAAAAAGGAGAAAGAAAAAAGTTAAATTCAACTAAAACAGTTCCAGGATGTCTGAAGGTGTTTAGAGACTAAAGATTTGACTTGACTGAGCGAGTTTTAGAGCCTCTTGTAATGAGTTCCAGCTCACTTTAGCTAAAAGCGGATTTTCCCAGTTCAATATATGACAGGTCATCCAGTGAAATAAGAAATACTTATTTTTTACTGTATTTATGTTTGTATTTATTCTAATGTTACATGGTGTTTCAGAAGCTAAAGCACACATATAGTACTGTGTGGAAGTTTTAATAATAAAATAATAATAATAAATTACATTTATATAGTGCCTTTCACAAACCTAAGGTTGCTTCACATAGCAAAAAAAAAAAACAATACAGAGGAGGAGGAAGAAAAATATGCATTAAACAGAAAAATCTTTAAGTCAGATTTAAAAGAAGAAAGAGAAGAGCCTCCCTGAGGGATTGAGGAAGAGAATTCCAGAGTTTGGGGGCCATGGTGGAAAGTCTGGTGCATGGAACAGCAAGTAAGTTATTGCTAGAAGATCTGAGAGAGCGAGAGGGAGTGTAAGAGGTCAGCAGTTCTCTGAGGTAGGGGGGAGCAAGATTATGCAAAGCTTTGAAAGTGAGAAGTAAGATTTTAAACTTTGAATGCAGAATGCATTCTTGGTGAGGAATTTGATGTGCAGATCAAAATTGAGTGATGAGTCGAGTAAAACACCAAGATTTCTAATGACAGGTGCAGGCTTAACGAGCAGGCCATCAATATTAACTGATAAATTGGATGACTTTGATAGTAGAGGTTTAGGGCCAACCAGTAAGACTTCAGTTTTAGCAATGTTCAGCATGAGAAATACAGTGAATTAGTGTACTGGGAGGGGTATCTGAAGGTGTGTGTGTGTACTGAGATATAACTGAATATCATCAGCATAACAATGGAAGTTTAGGCCATGGCTATGAATAATCTGCCCAAGGGGTGAAATGTAAATTAGGAAAAGTAGGGGTCCAAGAACTGAGCCTGGCGGGACATCACATCTAACAGGAGAGGAGGAGGATTTATGTGGGCCTAATGTAATAAACTGGTGTCTGTCTGGAAGATATGACCTGAACCACTGTAGGGCTGTGTCAGTGATGCCAATAGAGAAAAGACGAGAAATGAGAACATCATGATTAACAGTATCAAAAGCTGCGCTTAATTCGAGGAGAAGGAGAATATTGAGAGAACCACTATCAGCAGACCGGAGAAGATCATTAACAACTCGCAGAAGAGCTGTCTCAGTGCTGTGGTGAGTACGGAAACCAGACTGGAATGGCTCATAGAGGGCATTATCACTCAGAAATTTCTGGAGTTGGGAAACAACCACTCTTTCCATTACTTTAGCTAAAAATGGAAGGTGTGAGATGGGTCTGTAATTAGAAAGAGAAGTTGGGTCCAATTCAGGTTTCTTAAGTATCGGAGTAACAGCAGCAGTTTTAAGGGCAGTAGGAACAGAACCAGAAGAGAGACATGAATTTATCACTGTAGCAATAGGGGTGTTGATTACAGATGAACAGGCCTTGAGTAGAGGGGTGGGGGCAGGGTCAAGCTGACAGGAGGAAGCATTAGACTTAGTGATGAGCTCAGAGACAGAAAAGGAGTCAACAGGTGTGAAACAAGTTAGCTTTGTGTTCATAGAATTAGAATCTGTAAAGGAGAATGGCTGGGAAGCAGATGAAAAGAGGCTATAGAATTGATTAATTTTCTTGTCAAAAAATTTTAGAAACGCCTGACATTGCTCAGGTGAATGGGGGCACGCTGATACAGGAGGATGGAGGAGTTTGTTAATGGTTCGAAAGAGAGCTTTTGGCCTAGACTTAGCATTATTTATGATGGAGAAGTAGTAGCGGGCAGTATTAAGGGCATCCCTATATTTGTGGGTGTGTTGACTGTAAAGTAGAGAGTGGACAGTAAGGCTGCTTTTTTTATAAAGGCGCTCAAGACGCCGACCAATAGCCTTCAGAACCCTTAGTTCAGGGGTGAACCAAGGACAGGAGCGGGCGGCAGGGAGGAGTTTATTCTTAAAAGAGGCAAAATCATTAAGCAGTCCAGAGACAGTGTCATTATAGAGAGAAACCCTGCTCTCAGGGGATGATAGGTTATATAGGTGAGACAGGGCTGAAGACTAAAGAGAAGCAGCAAACAGATTAAGATTGACAGACCTAATATCACGATAGACAACTGAGATAGACAACTGACCTCTCCATGGATCACCACCTTATCGTGGTGGAGAGGTTTGTGTGCTTGAAGGACCCTAGGAGCTATGTTGTCTGGAGCAAAAGCTCCTGGTAGGGTCTCCCATGGCAAACTGGTCCTAGGTGACAGGCCAGACAAAGTGTGATCCATAACCACCCCTATGAGGACAACAAAGCAGGACTTGTGTACCCTGCCCAGATCAGGGTTACCAGGGCCCCACCCTGGAGCCAGGCCTGGGGGAGGGGCACGCCAGCGAGCGTCTGGTGGCCGGGCATTCACTCATGGTGTCAAAGGACTTCTGTGCAAACCACAGTCTGTCCATAACGAACACCATGTTTGAACACAAGGATGTCCATAAGTGCACATGGCACCAGGACACCCTAGGCCGCAGTTCAATGATTGACTTTGTAGTCGTGTCAGCGGACTTGCGGCCATGTGTACTGGACACTTGGGTAAAGAGAGGAGCTGAGCTGTCAACTGATCACCACCTGGTGGTGAGTTGGATCAGGTGGTGGGGGAAGATGCCAGTCAGACCAGGCAAACCCAAACGTATAGTGAGGGTTTGCTGGGAACATCTGGCAGAAGAACCTGTCAGATTGATCTTCAACTCACACCTCCGTCAGAACTTTGACCAGATATCGGGGGAGGTGGGGGACATTGACTCAGAATGGGCCATGTTCCGCTCCTCCATTGTTGAAGCGGCTGACTGTAGCTGTGGTCGCAAGGTAGTTGGTGCCTGTCGGGGCGGTAATCCTCGAACCCGGTGGTGGACACCCCAGGTGAGAGATGCCGTCAAGCTGAAGAAGGAATCCTACCGGACATGGTTGGCCTGTAGGACACCAGAGGCAGCTGGCAGGTATCGACAGGCCAAGCGATCTGCGGCTTCAGTCGTCGCCAAGGCAAAAACCCGGGTGTGGGAAGAGTTCGGTGAGGCCTTGGAAAGTGACTTTAAGTTGGCTCCGAAAAGATTCTGGCAAACCGTCAGGCGACTCAGAAGGGGAAAGCAGTGTGCCACTAGCACTGTATGTAGTGGAGATGGTGTGCTGCTGACTTCGACTGAAGACGTCATTGGGCGGTGGAAGGAATACTTTGAGGACCTTCTCAATCCCACCAACACGTTCTCCAGTGAGGAGGCAGAGTCTGGGGACACGGGAATAGGCTTGTCCATTACTGAGGCCGAAGTCGCTAAGGTAGTTAAAAAGCTCCTTGGCGGCAGGGCTGCAGGGGTGGATGAGATCCGTCCCGAGTTCCTCAAGGCTCTGGATGTTGTGGGGCTGTCTTGGCTGACACGCCTTTTCAACATTGCATGGACATCGGGGGTGGTGCCACTGGATTGGCAGACTGGGGTGGTGGTGCCTCTTTTTAAAAAGGGGGACCGGAGGGTGTGTTCCAACTACAGGGGAATCACACTCCTCAGCCTCCCTGGTAAGGTCTATGCAAGGGTACTGGAGAAGAGAGTCCGGCTTATAGTCGAACCTCGGATTCAGGAGGAGCAGTGCGGGTTCCGCCCTGGTCGTGGAACACTGGACCAACTCTTTACCCTCTCCAGGATTCTGGAGGGTTCATGGGAGTTTGCCCAACCAGTCCACATGTGCTTTGTGGATTTGGAGAAGGCATTCGACTGTGTTCCCCGGGGTATTCTGTGGGAGGTGCTTCGGGATTACAGGGTACATGGCTCTTTGCTACGAGCCATTCAGGCCCTGTACAAACAAAGCAGGAGTTTGGTTCGCATGGCCGGCAGTAAGTCAGACTTTTTCCCAGTGAGAGTTGGACTCCGTCAGGGCTGCCCTTTGTCACCGATTCTATTCATAATTTTTATGGATAGAATTTCTAGGCGCAGTCAGGGGATGGAGGGTGTCCGGTTTGGTGACCTCAGGGTCACATCTCTGCTGTTTGCAGATGATGTGGTCCTATTGGGGACATCAGGCTGTGAACTTCAGCTTTCACTGGATCGGTTTGCAGCCGAGTGTGAAGCGGCCGGGATGAGGATCAGTACCTCCAAATCCGAGGCCATGGTTCTCACTCGGGAAAGGGTGGAGAGCCCTCTCTGGGTCGGGGATGAGCTCTTGCCTCAAGTGGAGGAGTTTAAGTATCTCGGGGTCTTGTTCACGAGTGATGGTACAAAGGAGCGGGAGATTGACAGGCGGATTGGTGCTGGGTCAGCAGTGATGCGGGCTCTTTACCGGTCTGTTGTGGTAAAGAAAGAGCTGAGCCATAAGGCAAGGCTCTCGATTTACTGGTCGATCTACGTTCCCACCCTCACCTATGGTCATGAGCTTTGGGTAATGACCGAAAGAACGAGATTGCGAATACAAGCGGCTGAAATGAGTTTCCTCCGCAGGGTGGCTGGACTCTCCCTTAGAGATAGGGTGAAAAGTTCGGTCATCCGGGAGGGACTCGGAGTAGAGCCGTTGCTTCTTCACGTCGAGAGGAGCCAGTTGAGGTGGTTCGGGCATCTTGTTAGGATGCCTCCTGGACACCTCCCTTGGGAGGTGTCACAGGCAAGTCCACCAGGGAGGACACACCGGGAAAGACCCAGGACACGCTGGCGTGACTATATCGCCCAGCTGGCCTGGGAGCGCCTCGGAATCCCTCCCAGGGAGCTAGTGGAAGTGGCTGGGGAAAGGGAGGTCTGGGCTTCATTGCTCAGGATGCTGCCCCCGCGACCCGAACCCCGGAGAAGCGGAAGATGATGGATGGATGGATGGATGGATGGATAATTTATATCCCCGCGACCCTGACGGAGAAGTGGCTTAGAAAATGGATGGATGGATGGAATTTATATTTGGATTACATTACAGAACCAGAGCTCAGTTCTGCTTGCCATTTGTACAAACCAAAGGTGTCAAAACTCTGCACCCATGTGCTCCAGCCCAGTTTATCCCCTGCTTATTACCACACGCTGCCTCTTCTGACTGTAGGTTCTCCTTCAGCCATTTTTTTGCTCTTGTCCAGTGTCCTTGCATTCCTGATTAAATGATTCACAGAGTAATTTAGTGATTGATTAATAGTTGAATGTCCTATTTGCAGGTGTGTATGATGAGCCAAACTGCAGCGCTAACGTGGACCATGCTATCTTGATTGTTGGTTACGGCACTGATGCTAGCAAAAAGGACTACTGGCTGGTCAAGAACAGGTAAACAAACAAGATAACCAATCACCAAAATGCCAACTCCTGATTATGGTTAACACTACAAGAGTAAATCAAAGCATACCATCAAGGCTTTAGAAACAATGTCCATCTCATCAACATTACTGACAAGTGTTTTTTTTTTCTTTTTTCTTTGGCATCCACAAAATGAAAAATCTCTTTGACAAAATTAAAATTAAAATTTTACTGATGTCCAAAAAAATGTATAAGATAGAAAAAACATGTACAAACACTATGTGTTAATGCTTTATTCATTAACTTAGTTAAATTGGGAGCACACCTAATATTTCAGACTTCAACACTTAAACATCCTATAGCCTAGGAACCCTACTTACAGGCCAGCAGCCAGTTGCTTCAGCAGTCCAATTGTAGCCTAATTGGAATGTAAAATGTCACTACATTCACGTTTACGAGCTCCTAGCTTGCACCAAATAACATAATTTATATGTATCTTTAAGTTATTAAAATGTATGCTACCCAATAATAGGTGTAAATTCTCCCATAAAAATCAGTTAAATTGGCTGGTCAGTTTAATCGATGGGAAAACATGCAAGAAAATGGAATACCTCTCGGCAAACCAGTCTTGCAGGATAGATTACATCCATCAATCAGCAATAGAAAAGATCACAGACCTTGTAACACAGATTTACACAACACAAACAGTAGCAGAGCCCTGAGTCTACTTTGTGTCTGGAACTGAGATTTTTGTACAGGGTGACTCCAAAACCTGGTGGCCGACTCTTCACATGTTCACATCATTTACTTGTGTTTTGTATGTAATCAGTGTAAGACTGGAACTGGTGTGTGTGATTCCAGTTGAAACTGAGCTCTGCAAGTCCGTGGATCTCCTGGAGGAGGGATGGGATCTCCAGAATTAGATCTGAACTACAGCAATGAATATGTTGTATCTCTAGCTATAAAACAACATTGAAGATAAAGCAGTTCATGAGTCAATTTTATGAAACGTTGTTTTTCTACAGATTGGAGAGAGACAGAAACCAGAAAGTCCAACAGAGGAGGTTACAGTCTCATCAGACTACCATTTATTTACCTATGCAGCAAAAAAAAATAAAAAATAAAAAAATTACCTAAAAATTAAAATATATGTGTTGCCTGATATAATAAACTCTGAGCATTCACAAAATTCACTACATGTGTAATGGTTTCAATTATTGCTGTATGTCCATTTTTTCACGATTCAATTGTAGAAAATTTTTGTGACTCACAGAAATATCTGACACACAGCTAGTTAGTCTGTTAACAGAGTCTTAATCATCAGAAGGAATGCAAATGTATAACTGCGTGTCATCAGCATAGCTATGAAAATGTATACTATGTTTCCTAATCACATCACCTAGATGTAGAATGCACAAAGAGAAAAGCAAAGGCCCTAAGACCGAACCTTGAGGGACTCCACAAGAAATGCCAGATCTTTTGATGAATGATTTCCCATTGAAACCATGAACTCTCTATTAGATAAATATGATTTGAACCATTCTAAAACTGTGCCCAAGAGGCCAACCCAGAATTCAAGACGTTTGATTAGAACATAAAATCTGCACTAAGATTTAATAAAACCAGAATTGAAGGGTTTTGTGCATCAGCACTGAGCCTGAGGTCATTCACAATGTGAAACAGTGCTGTCTCAGTACTATGGTTGAAGGCAAAAACTGACAGAAACTTCTCATATAACTTGTTTAATATTAGATACGCATTTAATTGAAAACAACTTTTTCTAAGAGTTTACTTTAAAAAGAGAGGTTTGAAATTGGTATTAGTACAGAATGGTGATAGGAACCAGACATCCACCTCTCTCTGAAAGCTCAGAAAGTTATTACATGAAATGGTTATGAATACACTGTCTGATGTCTGAGAAATTGTTTTATGATAATTTTGATAAGATTTTGGCCTTAAACCATAAACGTGCAGGCTGGTCCCTATTGAAAAAATCAGTGAAAAAAAGGTGGACTTGCCTGTGACACCTCCTGAGGGAGGCGTCCAGGAGGCTTCCTAACCAGATGTCTGAAACACCTCAGCTGGCTCCTCTCGATGTGAAGAACAGCGGCTCTACTACGAGTCCCTCCCGGATGACTGAACTTCTAGAGATAGGGTTATCTCTAAGGGAGAGTCCAGCCACCCTGCGGAGGAAACTCATTTCGGCCGCTTGTATTCACGATCTTATTCTTTCGGTCATTACCCAAAGCTCATGACCATAGGTGAGGGTGGGAACGTAGATTGACCGGTAAATCGAGAGCCTTGCCTTATGGCTCAGCTCTTTCTTTACCACAACAGACCGGTAAAGAGCCCGCATCACTGCTGACCCAGCACCAATCCGCCTGTCAATCTCCTGCTCCCTTGTACCATCACTTGTGAACAAGACCCCGAGATACTTGAACTCCTCCACTTGAGGCAAGAGCCTATCCCCGACCCAGAGAGGGCTCTCTGCCCTTTTTTCCGCCTGAGAACCATGGTCTCAGATTTAGAGGGACTGATTCTCATCCCAGCTGCATCACACTCGGCTACAAACCGATCCAGCGAAACCTGAAGTTCACAGCCTGATGTCCCCAATAGGACCACATCATCTGCAAACAGCAGCGATGTGACCCTGAGGTCACCAAACCGGACACCCTCCATCCCCTGACTGCACCTAGAAATTCTATCCATAAAAATTATGAATAGAATCGGTAGGAAAGGGCAGCCCTGATGGAGTCCAACTCTCACTGGGAACAAGTCTGACTTATTGTCGGCTATGCGAACCAAACTCCAGCTTTGTTTGTACAGGGCCTGAATGGCTCGTAGCAAAGAGCCATGTACCCCATACTCCCAAAGCACTTCCCACAGAATACCCCGGGGAACACAGTCGAATGCCTTCTCCAGATCCTCAAAGCACATGTGGACTGGTTGGGCAAACTCCCATGAACCCTCCAGAATCCTGGAGAGGGTGAAGAGTTGGTCCAGTGTTCTACGACCAGGGCGGAACCCGCACTGCTCCTTCTGGATCTGAGATTCGACTATAAGCCGGACTCTCTTCTCCAGTACCCCTGCATAGACCTTACCAGGGAGGCTGAGGAGTGTGATTCCCCTGTAGTTGTGACACACCCTCCGGTCCCCTTTTTTAAAAAGAGGCACCACCACCCCAGTCTGCCAATCCAGTGGCACCGCCCACGATGTCCACGCAATGTTGAAGGCATGTCAGCCAAGACAGCTCCACAACATCCAGAGCCTTGAGGAACTCAGGGCGGATCTCATCCACCCCTGGAGCCTTGGCACCAAGGAGCTTCTTCACTACCTTAGGGACTTCGGCCTCAGTAATGGACAAGCCTATTCCCGTGTCCCCAGACTCTGCCTCCTCACTGGAGAACGTGTCGGTGGGATTGAGAAGGTCCTCAAAGTATTCCTTCCACCGCCCAATGACGTCTTCAGTCGAAGTCAGCAGCACACCATCTCTCCACTATATACAGTGCTAGTGGTACACTGCTTTCCCCTTCTGAGTCACCTGACGGTTTGCCAGAATCTTTTCGGAGCCGACTTAAAGTCACTTTCCAAGGCCTCACCAAACTCCTCCCACACACGGGTTTTTGCCTTGGTGACGACTGAAGCCGCAGATCGCTTGGCCTGTCGATACCTGCCAGCTGCCTCTGGTGTCCCGCAGGCCAACCATGCCCGGTAGGACTCCTTCAGCTTGACGGTATCTCTCACCTGGGCTGTCCACCACCAGCTTCGAGGATTACCGCCCCGACAGGCACCATTTACCTTACGGCCACAGCTACAGTCAGCCACTTCAACAATGGAGGAGCGGAACATGGCCCATTCTGAGTCAATGTCCCCCACCTCCCCCAATATCTGGTCAAAGTTCTGACGGAGGTGTGAGTTGAAGATCAATCTGACAGGTTCTTCTGCCAGACGTTACCAGCAGACGCTCACTATACGTTTTTAGCGGTATATACTGTATATACGTTCCTCAGTACTTGATTGTAAGTGTAGTTTACTCCCATCACACATCTATCTTTGCATATAGCATGTCTTTTGTATATGTATGTTATTGTGTTCAGTTTTCTGTTTACACCTGCACCAAAAGAAATTCCCTGTACATCTGATACTTATTCTGACAAATTTTTGAGATTTTCACTTGAGATTGTGCTAGTCTCAGACTGAGACAGGCTGCAATTTCTCTTACTAGTAAGACAAAATAACAACCAAAGAAAAAAAAATTGAGAACGTGGTTCAAAAAGCACTAGTCCAGGGGTTGCAATTCAAATATTAAGAAGAGCCATTTTATCTTTTCAAGAAAAATAAACTACCTTGGGAGCCATTTTACTATCTTGGCTGTAAATATGTATCAGTATGTGCTAATGTCCTAGAATAGGCTAACAAAAACAGACTTACTTTGCACTGCTTTAATCTTTAACTCAGCCAAAGCTGCTTTTCTCGCATCTCGGGCAGGAAACTTTTCCAAAGTAGAATAGTTTCTTGTAAAAATGTCTCTTAACCTTCTACTTCTCACGAAGCTGAAGTTAGCTTTTCATTCACCAGTTTCTTGTTCAAATTATAAAGTTTGAATGAGAAGCTGACTTTAGCTTCCCGACTTTAGTGTCCGACAGTTTCTCGTTGCAGATTATTAATACAAATCAGTCCATTTGTCATAAATTATCCATGCTCATTCAAATCATTACCTTACATTAGCTACTAGCTAGATGAGAATGTTGTCTGCATTGCTATGGCGACCAGCAGTGTGCGCTGACCTTCTGAGTTAAAGAGTGAAATAGCAGTTATACACTGATTCCAGTGTTTAAGATCATTTATTGTTAAAACTGTGTAAGAATGATCAGCAGAGCTTTATTTTACTGTATTGGAGGATTATTTTATTTTATTTATGCTGTGGAGCCGCAACAGTGCGGTAAAAGTGCCGTATGTTGCCAACCCATGTTTTAATCAAACTCCACTTCCACAGTGTAAAGACTCTCGGCCCACCACCCAGTAAAACCCTGCTGGCAGGTTGAAAAGTATCTTGGCCCAGTATATGAAATAGGGATCAGTGTGTAGGAAAGCATGAACAAAATGGATTTAAATGATGTGGTGTGCGTTATAATGTAATAAAGATGAAATGTCAGATGTCCTGTGAGTATCTGTATCTGCACCTGAAAATCTTCATAGGCAAAGCTTACATTCCTAGGAAAAAGATGAATTCATAATATAATTATAGATAATTATAAGATAATTGATATTTTATATGTTAAGAAAGTGGAACTAGGGAATACATTTCAGAGGAAGGCAAACTAGTTATCTGATTCTGCTTCATAGAAAAGGTTAACCACAAACATTTTCCGTTTACTGGCGGTTTGCAGGGTGTTTCATTGAACCACTCTCTCTCTCTCTCTCTCTCTCTCTCTCTCTCTCTCTCTCTTTCTCCCTCTCTGTGGACGCTAAGCAGGTGAAAGCACAGTGGTATAATTTTTTACTTTACTCTTAATTCTGTTGGATGCAATCACATTTCCCATTTTGTACCTCCTGTTATTTTGAATTTTGGAGGCCAGAAGTGACAGTATCTTTATTGGAATTAAAGGCAGCCATAGCACAAAATCATAGTTCAAATTTGAAAACAAAGTGAGTAAAAATGTTAAAGAGACAATTTTTTATATAAAGCCATTTAACAGCACTGATTCACTGATGACTTTCTTTGCCGGCCCCCTCTAGTGCTTATCAGTCATTTTCTGGTACAATGGGAGAAATAGGAAGTGGCCAGACTCCCTGTAATTGTCTCTGGTTCTAATACAGATGGACGTTTATCAATCAGCTATTATGAGTTCTATTTTAATAATACAGATTGTGGCATGTGGAGAAAACTGTTCTGTTGAAGTAAAGTATTTGATGAAATAATGAACGCCTGGTCTGTTGACTGATGACTTTATTGCATTTTAAAATATTGGACTGACCATAAGCACAGCAATAATCAGAGCAGTTATGCATGTTATGAATTCTGTGAATGCTGGGAGTTTACAGAAACAGTAACATTTCACAACTTCAAAAGCTGATCTTTAAAAAATAAAGAAACGTTAAAAACAATAAGTAAATAAAAAAATGCAAAAGATAAAGATGAAAATTGCTGACTTTTTTTCATCATTAAATAAAACAGATCTGATCAGACTGTAACCTCCTCCTTGAGGGTTTCATGATGCCTCTCCAATCTGTAGAAAAACAACATTTAATAGAGTTAATTTACATGAACTGCTGCCTCTGCTTTGTTGTATTATAGTGATTCAAAATGTTAAGTACCTTCATTGGGCCTCATTCACCAACCATTCTTAAGAAGAATTCTAAAACCCACTTACATAGTTTTGACAAAGATTCTGACATTCACAAGTGTTTTCCTATGTGGGATTTGTTCTTAGATAAGAACAGAATCTACACACACTCAAGAGAACAAAGGTGAGAACAGTTCTGCACTTTAAGAACACGTCATGAATCTGACCTAGGTTTTTTCTCAAGAACACTCTTAAGAACAAACTGGACACTGGAGAATGAGGCCCAATGTTATTATACTTGCACAGTACAATGAAATCTTCTCTTTGCTTTTCCCAGTTTAGGGTTAAGTGCCTTACTCAAGGGCACAACAGTGGTAACAGTGGACCTGTGATCAATGGCCCAGACTGCAAAGCTGGCATTTTCCAATTATTTCAAGTATTGAAAATAATACCGGTGAGCTTAATTGTAGTTAATTGTAGTTGTAGTTTGGTTTCTGAATGAAGATTCACCCTTGAAAAAGCGACAGCCATGAGATACAGTTCGCCAGTGGTCTTTTCAACACAATGTTCATGGTGGTCTCTAGGAAATCTGTGGTTTTTACTACCCCCTTAATGTTGTTCACCTAGTTGTTTTGGGGCTATAGACCAATTAGATTTATGAAATACATTTCTGATGTTTGTACTAATAACTGAGACTCAGTGTTGTTTAGCTTTTATCTATTTCATACTTGTACAACATTGCCTGTTCCTTATTAGTATACCATAGAACTATGTAGGGGTGGGTGCCATTTATTTTGATATATATTATTTCCTCCTGTTTACCTGTTGGGGGAGGAAGCTCCTGCTATGTTTTCTTTTTATATTTTCTTCTGAATAAGGGAAGTTAGTGTCAGGTGTAATACCCGTCCTCGCCACCAGAGGCTGGCCTCTCCCGAATACTGGCATTCTCCCTTGTTGCACCCGGACCCCTCACCTGCAGCTCATTTCACCTGGCTATTTAAGGACCTCCAGTACACTGCCTCAGTGTGAAGTATTGCCCGTTTTCCTGTATACCAAGTCTTCTCATTGTTGATGCTTTTTTGGATTGCCTTGACCCTTTTCTGTACTCTTTGACTCTGCTTCTCGATCTCCCTTTGGTGCTTTTGCTGGTTTTGGATTTTTCTAGTGTCTTGACCTCTGGACTGTTTTTGACTCTTCTCTGGTTTTTGTGTTTTGGATTAAATGGGATTATGGATTCTAATCAGTCTAGAGAGTCTAGAGAGATTACATGTTGGTTATTTTGGTATCAGCCCACCCTGAAGCCAATACCTTTGTGACCATTTGCCTTTATACATCATACAACCTATTCATTTGAGCAGTAAATGGGTCTGCTGGTCTATTTGTTTTTATGTAGCTACCTCTTTTCCCCTAGACTAGATTAAACCTTGTGTGGACAGTAGAATGGGGGTTGTAACACTAGACTTCCAAGAGCAACTTCTGTCCAAGAGCAGCTGGAACTAAACCTAACAGTGTAGTTCTCTGGGATGTTTAACTGAGACATACCTTTTAAACCACAGGGAAGATGGGCACAGTGGCAATGCCACACTGGTTGTCCTTGTTCCTTGACATCCTGATATAGCCTTCTTCACCCCACTGAGCACCCCAGCTTCAAAATAAATGATATATTGTGTGTATATATAATAATGATACAATGATGTGGTCAGGAATTGCCTTTTTGGTAATTGGTTAGCTTGTTTGTTTACCTGTTTTTGACCAGCCAGTAGTCCTGTCTGAGGTTGTCGGTGCCGTAACCAACTATCAGGACAGCGTGCGTCAGCTTAATGCTGCTGCAGATTGGCTCATCATACACACCTGCCATTAGAACATTCAACCATTAAGCTGGAATAACAAAGAGTATCATAAAAACAAAAACATGGCTCTGAAATTCTAACTTGGCCCCTGATGATGAGTGAAGGCTTGATTTTGAGGGTTACCTGAATGATAGAGCTGAAATGTGGGTCTGGACGTGTCTATGGCTACAGAAATAGGTCCGATTACAGCTACAGCATACTGCAGATTGTTCTCATTTCCACTGCGCAATACAATGTAGTCTTGGCAGGTAGCCTTAGCATTCTTTGGATTAAACTGGCACATCCCATCCTGGAGAGAGGGGGAAACAATCAGGAAGAGCTGATGTTGCTAATCAACCAAGATATACGCCAATCAGGCATAACATTATGACCACCACCTTGTTTCTACGCTCACTGTCCATTTTATCAGCTCCACTTACTGTATAGATGCACTTTGTAGTTCTACAATTACAGACTGTAGTTCATCTGTTTCTCTGATACTTTGTTAGCCCCCTTTCACGTTCTTCAGTGGTCAGGACCCCCATGGACCCTCACAGAGCTATTTGCTGGATCATTCTCAGCACTGCAGTAACACTGACAATATTGGTGGTGTGTTAGTGTGTGTTGTGCTGGTATAAGTGGATCAGACAAAGCAGTGCTGCTGGAGTTTTTTAAACACCTCAGTGTTACTGTTGGACTGAGAATAGTCCACCAACCAGAAATATACAGCCAACAGCGTCCTGTGACCACTGATGAAGGACTAGAGATTGACCAACACAAACTGTGCAGCAGTAGATTGGCTATTGTCTCTGACTTTACATCTACAAGGAGGACAGACAAGGTAGGAGTGTCTAATAGAGTGGACAGTGAGCGGACATGTGTTTAAAAACAGCAGAACTACTGTGTCTGATCCACTCGTACCAGCACAACACACATTAACACACCACCACCACGTCAGTGTTACTGCAGTGCTGAGAATGATTCACCACCCAAATAGTATCTGCTCCGTGAGGGTCCATGGGCGTACTGACCACTGAAGAACAGGGTGAAAGGAGGCTAACAAAGTATCAGAGAAACAGATGGACTACAGTCTGATTGTAGAACTACAAAGTGCTCTTATACAGTAAGCAGTGGTGGACAGTAACTAAGTAAATGTAATTCATTACTGTACTTAAGTAGCTTTTTTGTGTATCTGTACTTTACTTAAGTTTTTTAATTTTGGGCGACTTTTTACTTTCACTCCACTACAATTCAAAGTCTAATATCTGACTTTTTACTCCGCTACATTTTGAGAAATCTGTCGTTCCTTTTGGTTTCTGTGTGTATAAAAATGTAACATGTCAAAACATAAGAAGCACAAAGCAAGAGCACCAATCAGGGCACAGCGGTCACTTTGTTCTGAGCTTGTTTTGACCTGTTGGTCATACCAACCCAGTGCAGCACACGGTTCAACGTCAGTGCAGCAGCATTAAAAGCAGCACTTACGTCGACCTACATGATGAACTAGCCTAACTTTGTGTATAAAGACCACAATATAGAATTATGTACACATATGCAGTCGTGACTGGCACGTTTCTTTTTTTCTGAATTCATATAAACACTTTCATTTTATAGTAAATATGTTTCGGTTAGTTTATGTTTATGAACAGAGACCTACAGATCAATACAGTAAAGAAAAACTTATTTGTGATTCTGAGTTTAAAGCCAGTTTTTATTCAACTTGTAACTAATTTACAAAATAATCTTAAACTGAAACTTTGCTTGTTTGTAAAAAGTGATTTCAGAGCCACTCAGTTCTCCCTGATGGAAACTGTTTACCTTCAGTGTTTTGTGCTTCTGATCATTTTAATAGACGTCAGCGTCACTAATTAATGACGTTCTATTAAAAGACTGGTTTACCAAGAGAGACGCTGGAGGACATTCACCTAAAATTAGTTCATGAAGTGAGTCTTGTTATAAAAATTATAACAGGACATCAGAGCCATAATTACTCTTTTAGTACTTTTACTTTTGATACTTAAGTACATTCGAAGGCAAATACTTTTGTACTTTTACTCAACTTGAGGTCTAGAGTAAGGACTTGTACTTTTACTGGAGTAATATTTTACCTTGGGTGTCTCTACTTTAACTCAAGTACATGATTCGTGTACTTCATCCACCTCTGCCAGTAAGTGGAGCTGATAAAATGGACAATGGGCATAGAAACAAGGTGGTGGTCATAATGCTATGTCTGATTGGTGTACAATGCTTCTTTAGTTTTACAATAAGGCTGATGTAGCTAACAAGCAGGGCTGTTTCTTGATATAAGCAGGGTAAAGTTTTTAGGCCCCACAGACACCAGGGGGAGCAGTACTGACACACCAGACTTCCAGCAGAGGATAAAGGTATGCATGCAACCCAGGAAGACTTGTACAGACTTCAGAGTGACATCACTGCAGAAGCGACCAGAGAGCACAGACAAACACTGAGAAATTAAGCTACACATTTTTAATCTTGTCTCATATTTACATTTATGGCATTTGGCAGACGCTCTTATCCAGAGCGACTTACAGTTTGATCATTTACACAGGTAGGCGAAGGTGGTGTTAGGACTCTTGCCTAAGGACTCTTATTGGTATAGTGTAGGGTGTTTACCCAGGTGGGGATGGAACCCCAGTCTACAGTGTAGAAGGCAGAGGTGTTAACCACTACACTAAACAACCAATCTTTGTATTCTTTGTGCTGTACAGGGTGTGAAACAAAATGACTCAAAGTCGAAAATCACACAAATCTGTACAGAGGTGTGCTCGACATCAATTTTAATTACGTTTAAAGGAGTCAGCTGTCTCATTTTCCTAGTTTCTGCTTGTTCTCTCCATTCCTCGTCCTCCTTTCCTCTCTTCAATTCCTCCATGCTCTTCTGGAGTAGGAGAGGAGCAGTAGCAAATATTTTTGGACACAACCCTACTCTTTCCATGTGTTTTGGTCTGTTTCCTTGCTCCTCTATAACACCACCTCTTCACCATCTCCTGCACCTGTGTACTGTCTGTTTTCATGCTGTTTGAGTTTTCCCAGGTATGTCTCATTCATTTTTCCTAGAATTATTACTCCACTGGGGAAATTGCACTGTGGATTAGAGTTTAACCCAAGTGTAAACCTGAATGAGTCATGTGGGTGTTGAAACTCCATATCTGCCGCTAGATGGTTAATCTTACACCGTATCTTAAAAAATAGACATGGTTAAACTGATATTTAAGGCAAGATGATTGTAATTGAAGTACATTTTCAGCTCACGTTTATTATAATATAAATAATATTCCATACCTAGGCCCAAACACTTTCCATCGAAATGTGTTCTAGATTTCATAGAATATTTTCATTTAAGGCTATAATGCTTCATTAAACACGCACTCATCATGCTCAAACCTATAGACATTTTTCTCCTGGGAATGATTTGGATAAAAGCACAAAATGTACAGTACTGTGCGAAAGTCTTAGGCACCCAAGACACATTTCCAAACCTCTCCTCGAGGAAGCCCAGTATTATATGTAATTAAAAAGCAGCTCCTGGTTTGACCAATCAGTGCTTCAGTAAATTGTGGTCATGATGTAACTGATGATATTAGCAAGTCTCTGTGGTGGCTGTGAAGGTGTCAAGGAAAAATATGGACCCAAGAAATTCTTGTTTCTAAGCAAATTTTCAAGCAATTTACCTCAGCAGTGAGTTGTTTGAAAATTTGCTTAGATGCTTAAACTTTCACACTGTACTGTAGTGTATCCACATTCACACACATTTCTATCAAAAACATGTACATTTGATGCCTTTAAAACATTTTACGTGAATATTTACATGCAATATACACCCAGTATGCATGCAGACATGTATTCTTAGCCCCTTTGTGTGGTACAGCAAGTCAAAAAGATTCTTATTTTCCTGAATAGTTAGCATCCTCCATACTCTATGCTCAAATCCTCACATGCTTGCCGTAACCATGTGGTGCTAATCTCCAGCAGACTTGCTTATGTCTTATGACATTTATCAGCAAATATGGACACAATTTTGGCTTAAGATGGCTACTATTACTGTTTTTAGCTATGCTAACATACTTTTGTACATTTTTGATGTTATTGAGTAATCACTTGCTTATGATTAGCACCTTTTTCTTGTTAGCTACATTAGCAAATTAAAGATTCAAACTTCAGACTCAAAAATATCTTAGCTGAACATTTACATTTGTAAACAGAGGAGCATTTTCCAACTCAGAAGCTCCACTTGTCACTAGTGTTACCTCACCTTGGCCTGATATGGGTAGGTGTTCTCCATCTCCAGGCCTCCACTAGACATGACATAATCGAAAGCTTTGAAGTACCAACCGCCTTCAGAGCCATGGTTTCCAAAATTCTGGGAGCAGTCCACCAGCTGTTGCTCGCTCAGGGACATCAGCTGCTTTGTCTTCCGAAACATCTGACCCTCTAGTGCCCCTGTCTGAAAAAATGGGGATGCATACAGAGTTTATTAAGTTAAATAAATATAACCAGCATACGGAAATACTGTACATATTGAGTAGATTTAAGTTGATTTCACTTGCCAAAATACTATTTTTTTAATATGATAAACAATCAGTATTTATCAGCTAATGAAAACTTTGCCCAATTTCAGCACCTCTATCATCTTACCCACTCTGTCCTCTTTCCTTTTAATTTGTTATCGCTCCATTCCATTTTTTATCCTCATCCATCCTTCTGTAACTTACCGCGCTGAAGGCCCAGCAGGAGTTACAGAGATGTTGGTTTTTAACTTCAGTCACATAGCCCATCTTCCTCCAATCTATATAATTGGGTACAGCAGCACCCCCTGCCTTTCTGAAATCAGTAGTTGCTCTGCGGGCCTTAGTCATGTTGAAGGATCCCAGGCAGCCGCTGAACCTGGCCTGATACTCCTGGTTGTCCTGTTGAAGAAAGAGATTGTGGAAAAAAGGAAGGTGGTGTAGTGAAAGATGGTGGAGAGGAAGATGGGGAGGGAGATGGTGTAGAAGATGGTGAAAAGGATGATGGTGGAGAAGGAGATGGTGGAGAAGATGGTAGAAAAGGAGATAGTGGGGAGAGGGAGATGGTAGAGAGAAGAAAGATGGTAGAGAGGGAGATGATGGAGAAGGACCAAGTGGAGAAGAATGTGGTGGAGAGGAACATGGTGGAAGAGGAAATGGTGGAGAGGGAGAAGATGGAGAGAGAAATGGTGGTGAGGGAATGGTGGAGAGGAAGATGGTGGAGTGAAAGATAGTTGAAAGGGAGATTGTGGAGAGGAAGATGGTGGAGAGCCAGATGGTGAAGAGGAAGATGGCGGAGTGGGAAATGGTGGAGGAGGAGATGGTGGAGAAGATGGTGGAAAGGCAAATGGTGGAGAGGAAGATGGTGGAGATTTAATGACTTACTTCGAAGATATTGACAATAGTTACTTGGCAACACATAAATGACAGAGCTGCAAAGCGACAGGCTTTAGTAATGTATGTAATTAAATAACATAATTTAAAACATTTGAGTGGGTTTGTCTGTATATGAGATCTCACCGTGTCTGCAAAGTGGTTCATGCTGAGTCTGTAACTTTTGAGGCCCTGGTCAGCCAGCATGTTGTGCTCCAGGACCAGCTTAAGATTGTTCAGCCAGATCATCTTGCGTTGAGATTCTTCTTCCACTGAACCATAACTCTTACCTGAGAGGAAACTTTATTCCAGTACATGTATATACATAGAGTTTGAAAAAAACACATATACAAGGTTTCAGAACATAAAAAATAATCCCAGTACAATTCCTTAATTTACATAATGTACAAAAGTATCCAAAAACAATCCTTTTAATGGGTGAATTCACCTACTTTATGGTGCACATATTACTGACTAAACTGCACAATGACAGCTTGAATAATCTCCATAGAAAAGCAGTGACCAATGGAATGGGACACTTTAAGGTCATCATGCCTAATACCAAGCATGGACTAGAGTTCTACAAAGGCCCCCAGCATTGGGCTGTGGAGCAGTGGAACTGCATACTCAGGAGTGATACTTCATTCTTCATCTGGCAATCTAAGATGAGTTAGGAGAATGCTGGAGAACACTACCTGCCTGCATAGAGAAGTTTGGTGGAGGAGGAATAATGGGCTGGGGCTCTTTTTCTTGGTTGGGGCCCCTTTAGTGAAATCATGATGCTACAGCATACTCTGACACTCTAGAAAACTGTGTGCTTCTAACTTTGTGGGGCACGTTGGAGTGATTTCTAAAAAGAAATAGTTTGACAAGTTTGATGTGGAAGAACTTGATTGTCCCATCCTTGATTGTTCTAAACTCAATTCAAAACTCAAAGTTCTAAACTAAAACCTTTGGGATCAAATGGAATGTCAACTGTGTGCCAGGATGTATCACCCAACAACAGAATCATGAGATGTGTGATGTTCACTAGTGCTCTTGTGGCTGAATGAAAGCCAATCCCCATAAACTACTGCTGTCTATTGCCTTCCCAGGAGAGTGGAGGCTATTGAGATGGAGATGGAGATTTTGCTATACAGAAGCCAACATGACGTAGATTTCTCACCAAACTTCAGTTTCCAAGCGTTGAATTCCAGATCCTCCAGAGTGACGCTGGCAGCACCAGCCATGACCACAAGAGCGGTGACAGCAAGAAAAACCCTCATTCTGCACAGAATAAAATCTGTACGTAGGTAAAAGAGAACAGAACAAATGGAATTGCATTAATTCAATTTCAGTCAGTTACATTTAACTTTCACACTAGTATTATTTTAAAAACCTAATGCTTTTTGACTGAATCTGATGATTCAGAGTATATAATTGAGCTTCTGATTTAGCAGATTTCACTACTTTTACACTCTATAAATAAAGGTATATGAGTGTAATTCTCCTCTTTGGATGTATTGACAACATAATACACAATAATGTACAGTACTATACAGGTTTCCGTGAACATTTCCAATCATACAGATCAAAGCTCTTATGCTTTATGTTTGTTTATCATCACTTTCCAGGGCTGTATGGAACATTATTGAGCACGTAGCACTAGCGCTATAAAAACAGCAAGTGTTGTAGCACAAATTTATTTTATTTTAATTTAATTTAAATTTATTTAAGACAAAAAATGACAAAGTGCATTGTAAAATACACATCTCAACAAGTACAACAAAGGATTATATTAACTGTGAAAAAAAGACAAAAGCACCATGTAAAAGGTTTCTATTATAATATTCAATTTATAAAATGTACAGAATTAGTTTTCTTGAATAATTCAGATTCCCCACAATGGGGCCCTAGCGGCAAACTGCTTATTATTGAATGGTAACACTCTTATTTAATTATATATGATTTTTAATATAGTCAGTTTATATACAGTATTATTATATAGTGATTCGGTGGTTTTATCTCAATTTTTTTAATTTTAGGTACTAAAATTAGGTCCTACCCCCAGTACCATGTAATCTGTGTTATTATACAAAGATTACTATCATACAGATGTATGCAAAAGTTTGGGCACGCCAGGTCAAATGATGGGTTGAATTCCTGAACAGAATAAGCGAACACCATCCTCTACAGAGCACACACTGCAAATTTTAGTGCACGATTGCTGTTTATTTGCAGAATTTAACATACTGAAAACAAAAAATGCAAATACAAATGTGGCCTGTGTTAAAGCACATTTTATGTTGTACAATATGTAAAAAAATTACCCAGAAACTGTGCAGTAAAATAGTATGTATAGTGCAGTATATAATAATAATATGGTTAGATTGATCTGGATCTTACACTGTGAAAAGTGAAGTGATAAAAATAATCACAACTACTTTGAAGTGTGTACCTCACACTTGCCTTGTGAATTCTAGAACTAAAGGGACTGTACATTTCAGCACGTACCTGTGTGTAATGTTCTAAAGCTGTGTCCTGACTTCATCCACTGCTCTGCTGCACCCCTCTGTTTTTATAGTGACTTGCATACACACTCTGCTCACCACACTCTGCTGACCACAAACTGCTCCAAAACAGCCTACGCAGTGTTTTCGATAGTGTTCCATTAAATGACTTCAAGGTGCTTTCACTAACCATTTTCAACTGAAAAAGATATACAATAACCCCATTTCCAAAAAAGTTGGGATGCTGTACAGAATGTAAATAAAAATGGAATGCAAAGATATGCAAATCATATAAACCATATTTTTAAAGCAAAATGCTACAAAGACAACATATTTCAAATGATGAAACTAAGAAATTTGATATATTCCCATTTTGAATTTGATGGCAGCAACATGCTCCAAAAAAGTTGGGACAGGGGCATGTTGTGTTTCATCGCCTTCTCTTGTAACAACACTCTGCAAGTGTTTGGGAACCAAGGAAACCAGTTGCTGAAGTTTGAAAATTGAAATGTTTTCCCATTCTGGTTTGATACAGAATTTCAGCTGCTTAACAGTTCAGGGACCTATGTGTCATATTTATCATTGCATAATGTGCCAAATGTTATCAGTGGGTGACAGGTTTGGTCTGCAGGCTGGTCAGTTTAGCATATGGACCCTTTTAATATGGAGCAATACTATTGTTATACAAGCAGAATGTGGTTTGACATTGTTTTGGTTAGACTATGGTTTTCAGAAGTGTTTCTGAGCCCATGCAGTGATTTCCATTACAGAATCAGCTCTGTTTTTAATGCAGTGACCCCAGAGGACACAAATGACATGGCATTTTTGGCCTTTTCCCTTGCATGCAGAGTTTTCCATGGATTTTCTATATCTTTTATTGACATTATGTACCATAGATGATGTAAAGCAAACATTCTTTGCTATTTTATGTTGAGAAACATTATTCTTGAACTGTTGCACTATTTGATCATGCCGTCTTTCACAGAGTGGTGAACCCCTCATGAACTTCTTGTAATACCTGGACAAGGTAGTGAGATGCAATGCAGAGAATCTTTAATGAACAAAAATCCATGGAGCAAAAATCAGAGTACAGACAGGCAAAGAGTCAAAAAAACAGAAAATACCAAAATATAGGATAACGGCTGAATAAAGTCACTGACAGTGACAATACCTCGCAAGGAGGCAGAGTGAGAGTCCTGGTATATAAAAGGTGGCTGTTGCGCAGATTGTAGGCAGGTGTGTGAGTGTGGGAGGAGTCAGCTCTCAATATTCCAGAGAAGCTGATCTCCGAATGAAGGAATGGCCAGTAGGTATGACAATTCTGAAAAACTCAGCTTCTCCGAGATGTTCTTTTTATACCCAGTCATGTTACTGACCTGTTGCCAATCAACCACCAGGTGTTTTTTTAGCATTACACAACTTGACCTGCCCTTTGTTGCTCTCGTACCAACTTTTTTAGGATGTGCTGTTGGCATCAAATTCAAAGTGGGCAAATATTTTCAATAAACAATACAATTTAACAGTTTCAACATCTGATATATTTTTGTAGAATTTACAATGAAATATAGTGTCAAATGATCTGCACATCATTGAATTTTGCTTTTATTTACATTTTGCAAGTGGGGTTGTACTTTTACTTCTTCTCAGGGTTCAAATTCAGGGGGTCCTGGGCATCTACACTGTAAAATCTAACTGCACGTCTTAATAAAACAATTAAGTTATCACAACGTAAATACGACAGAAAGTTGGAGTAACTTAATCTGAAAATTCAAACAAACTCCAAAATTAACTGTTGAGATATTAATTCAGTAATTTTGAGTAAGACTTTTTTTTAGCACATTTTGAGTTAAAGTAACTTTTTTAAATGCATTATATTCACTATTTTTATTTAAGTTGACTTTACATGCAAATATAAACAAGCCAATAAAATGGGTTGTTTTTACACTCTTTGAACTACATATGCACACTTATAATGAATGACAGACCATTTAATCCCATATATTAGTCTTAATTTTAGCCTATTCAGAATTAGCTTTGTAAAAAGTGACATGAAAAGTACATGAAATAGTCTTGATCCTATCAGAAGCAGCTGGTCAGCTCAGTACAAGTGAAATATGTTGTAATGTTTTTAACTAAAGCATCCGTTGATTCAGTGGTTGAGCTGTTGGAGTGTTCTGTATCAGTGTATCTGTATCAGTCACAGATTTCATAAACGTTTACAGTTAAATGATTTGGACTTTTCAGGCTTTTATATGTCGCTGCTGTCGGATGAAAACTTTGTATCTCCAAAATGGTAACTTTACAGGAGAAGGAAAAAAACCTTTACTTTTAATGGAAGTCAATGGAACCAGACTTTTTAAAGGTATTTGGGATCATTTCTTTTAGCCCATTCATTATGAAATTTAAACACAATGTAAAGAGCAACAGGTATTTCCAAATTATGCCAAAAACTGAAAAAAAATTAAGATATGAGGTTTTCTTTTGACAACAGTGATATGTATGTTCATGCTCAGTTCAGGGAATCATTTATGGTCAAATATCGGTTTCCTAAAACCATTTGAGTTGACTTAACTCATCGGGTTTTACACTGTACAAGTATTGAATTTCATTGATAATCTGGTACTATACAAATTTTCCAAACTGATAAAAAAAAAGTTGTACTAAAGTCGTATCACTTCAGCATTTTCCACCTGTGTAGATTCTCTGAGAGTGAATTGCACTGTTATAATTAATGAAATTCAGCAGAATGTTAACCTGCTGCCTACTTCTGTTTCTACTGTTCTGAGGTTTAAAGTTCACTTTTAGATTTTTTTTTCTTTTCTAGGTGCCCTACATTATAGGTGTACCTGCAAACTTCTCACCACAAACCACACCACCTACACAATGTGCCCACAGCACAGATGTGCAGTAAATAGTTCCATTTATTCATTTCACGTACTTTTTAAGGTTTGAGGATGTTTCTGACCATGAATGCCTGTAACTGTTTTTTTTTTTCTCTCCTTCCCTCTGAATAAACTGGGCGCTCACTGAGGCTGAATTCATAATGTAACAATGCAGTCTGCGCCACATCACTACAGTTTAAATCTAGAAAATGTTTAAGTTTGAGTGCATCTCAAACAGTCAAGAAACTTTTAATACTTTGAGACATAAAACAAAGACTGGTCAGCAATTAAAATATGAACAATAAACACTTATAATGCTCAACATGGCATCTGTATGAAAGAAAGTCAAGCAGCTTGCTGGTTATGCCATGAGTGGAGAAGGGTCAACAGTACTCTGGCACTAGTGGGGAAAGCCGCCCTAATTTGAAGATCTTCGCAAGTGCAGCAGCTAGAACAACCCACACTAATATCACAAGCTGTTTATAAGGTATTTGTCTGGTTTTATAAGTGATTTTAAACATGATTTTAAACCTCTGGGATCTGTAAACTTGCCTACACATCAAATTTGTTTCTGAATCAGTTTGTGTATCTTTGTGACAATCCCGCACAAAAATACGATTCAAACATTTCCTGAATCTGCAGAATCGCCCTTTCTATTCCATCTTATCTCTAGATCGAGGCGAGGGGTCAGACACAGCAGCGTTGCTGGAGGTTTTAAACACGGTGTCCACTCACTGTCCGCTCTATTAGACACTCCTACCTTGTCAGTCCACCTTATGGATAGCTACATGGTTTGTGTTGGTCATCCTCTAGTCCTTCATCAGTGGTCACAGGACGCTGCCCACAGGACGCTGTTGGTTGCATATTTTTGCTTGGTGGACTATTATCAGTCCAGCAGTGACACTGAGCTGTTTAAAAACTCCAGCAGCACTGCTGTGTCTGATCTGCTCAGACCAGCACAACACACACTAACACACCTCCACCATGTCAGTGTTACTGCAATGCTGAGAATGATCCACCACCCAAATAATACCTGCTTTGTGAGGGTCCATGGGTGTCCTGACCACTGAAGAACTGGGTAAAAGGGGGCTAACAAAGTATCAGAGAAACAGATGGACTACAGTCTGTAATTGTAGAACTACAAAGTGCAGCTATACAGTAAGTGGAGCTGATAAAATGGACAATGAGTGTAGAAACAAGGAGGTGGTCATGATGTTATCCCTGATTGGTGTAAAGTTAAAAGACTCCTGCCTAGTAATCCTCATGAGAAAACTACAGGAATAAAATATGCTGTGAGAATAGCTTTCATTAATGTACACACTCTGGGACAGTGCCCCTCTTGTCACTGGGTTGGAGCCCTCAAGGTTTCATCTCAGTACCTTTAGTCAGGGAACATAACTGTACCATAATCCATTGAAATGATATTTTCTACATTATACTGACTCCACATTTACATTATTTGTACAGTAATGAATGAAAAATGTACCGGCACAAAACGGTGCAGGTCACCTCATAGTCAGACTTTCCACCAGGGGACTCCCCTTGACTTTTTTCCTCAGTTCCTATTTGAAGCTTAATTTCATTCTTTTGGTTCAGCTGCTGTTCTGCTTCATTGTTGTTCAGGCCTCCTTGGAGCTGTAGTGTTTTATTTCAGACTAAAAGGTCACACAGAGGGAAGAACAGGATGGTACAAACTTCAGTTCTGGTGTAGTCATGTGACCTACTTTTACACAGTCAGCAAACCACACTGATAAGTAGGTGCCCACAGCAATATTCTTTCATGTGCCCATTTCATTTTTCCATAAACTGCTTTTAACTCCATTTAGAATTTATTTAGATTAGACTGTATTTAGTTTAGATTGTTTAACAATTAGATTGCTATTACATAAATTGCTGTTGTCGGAAGAAAACCTTGTATCTCCATTTTTTACATTTTTTCGTTTTTTTTTTTACATAATTTGAAACTACTTGTTAACCTTTACATTGTATGAAATTTCACGATGAATGGAGTAAAATAAATTACTTGGAAAAAAGTCTGGTTCCATTAACTTACATTAAAAGTAAAGTAGGTTTTTTCCTTCTCCTGTAAAGTTACCATTTTGGAGATATGAGGTTTTCTTACGACAACAGCGATATATATATATATATATATATATATATATATATATATATACTGTATATATATATATATATATATATATATATATATATATATGGTGAAAACAAGATAATAGAAGAATAATAAAATGCTTCGTGTTCTTTATTACGAAAGTAAAAACTACCTTGTATCTATTATTAGGATATTTATTGGGCTAGCAGTGGCATTCCTGATTGAACAGATGAAGTTCTCCACTGTTCTATGCGTCTGCCATCATCTGCCAATGGAACAAGAAACTTGAGACACCAGATAAAATGACTTAAAACAAGTGAAACTGTATAAATATATATATATATACTTTAACATTTTTACAACAACCCCATAATGTGAAATATTAGGTACTTAGTTACATTTAATGTTTTCTTTTGATTAGAGGTCATTTTACAAAGATTATGATGTCTAAACAGATTTCAAATCCTTTTTTTTTGGTAAAAGAAGAGCTATAACAATGTAAATGAGGCTGTAGTAAAATATATGCAGTATATTTTACTAGAGCATCATTCAGACTTCAGACTTCATAAAATATATTTCAGAAGTCTTGAGGCAAAAAATCTTAATCACTGGTACAATAGATGATTAACTACAAGGTAATACTCACACAATATATTGTGGAAAAATCTAGGTCACCTCACTTTCCACCAGGGGAGTTCCTGTTCATCAAAACTGTGTTTTGTTGTTCTCAAAATACTTAATAACACTGATTAAAACATCAAAGAAAAATTGTTTCTTGTTTAAAAGACTTTATTCTACGTTGTGGATGCTCCTGTTGAGCAAACTAACACAAATCCATTGATTGATTCACAGTTTTTCTGGACTGATCTGAGACCAGCTTTTCAAGACCATCATCATGGTCATGGCTTTTTGTTGTTTCTGAGTGTTTCTGCACTTTAGTTTTATGCGGTTTCAACACTTAACATCCAGTATTTGCTCAGGAAACACTGCAGTTTTACCTTACGAATTACATCTTTGGTAGATGAATAGATGCATAGCATGTAAAGCTATCATTTCACACTCCTCTTTAGGTCATAGACCTTTGCAGGGCAGCCTTTAGTATTGCTGTGGCACCAGTTGTGTTTGTGGAGAGCGCAGCATGTTTACCAGCATCCTTATCACAGATATAAGCAGCAGTTTCAGAGAAAGCCACAAAGAGCCAGATAAAGGCAGACTATCAAGAAGACATTTATGTCCTCATGATCCTTTGCTGTGACACTTAAAATTGAACTTAGGGGCAACCCGTTCTCACTCATTTCTAAGGAACCATCTGTAGAACTCTGAGCTGGATCACAGAGGCTTCCCTCTTTCTTAAATAAAAGAAGCCTAGAACCAGTGAGGATCCAGTGTACATAGACATTTGAGAGATGGCTGTGCAAAATGAGAGACAACTGCACAAAAGTGCGTGGAGATATCAGAAATGCAGCTGATTATATATTCCTCTCACTTTAATAAACATTACCAAAAACACATGAAAGGCCATTTTCTGCCTCCTTTCAAAACCAGGCAGAAATATCCGTTATAATTTTTAAAAATGTGTTGCTGACACTTCCTTAGTCAACAAGTCTATGGGGTGCAAGTCTGAGTCGAGTCTCTGGGGTGGGAGTCAGAGTTGAGTCTGTGAGGTGTGTGTCAGAGTTGAGTCTCAGGGGTGTGAGCCTAAGTCGAGTCTCTGGAAAGTGAGCCTCAGACAAGGCTCAGAGGGGGCGAGTCAGAGTTGAGTGTCTGGGGTGTGAGTTAGAGTTGAGTCATTGGGGAATAAGTTGGAGTTGAGTCTCTGAGGTGTGTGTCAGAGTTGAGTCTCAGGGGTGTGAGCCTAAGTTGAGTCTCTGGAGAGTGAGCCTCAGACAAGACTCAGAGGGGGCGAGTCAGAGTTGAGGGGTGGGGTGTGAGTTAGAGTTGAGTCATTGGGGAATAAGTTGGAGTTGAGTCTCTGGAGAGTGAGCATGAGTTAAATTGCAGAGGTGCGGGCCTAAGTCGAGTCTCTGAGGTGCGAGTCAGTGTTAAGTCTCTGAGGTGTGAGTCAAAGTTGAGTCTCTGAGGTGTAAATCAGAGCCGAGTCTCTGGGGTGGGAGTCAGATCTGAGTCTCTGGAAAGTGAGTCTCAGTCGAGTCAAACCTCTGGGGAGTGAGTCAGAGTTGAGTCTTCAGGGTTTGAGTCACTATTGAGTCTCTGGGGTTTGAGTCAGTGTGAAGCTGACATCAGCCTTGTCAAAAGTTAAACGTTGCAAGACATTTTACAAGAAATGACTTTACTTTTGAGAAAATGGTTTCAGCCGGAGAGTGAGAAAAGCAAGTCTCTGTGATGGGAATCAGACTTGAGTCTCTAGGGTTCGAGGCTGAAGCAAAACTATTTAAAACACTTGGTTAGTCTGTAGTATGTATAACAAGAATGTACTCTAGTCAGCATAATAGTTTATCCTGCTGAAGTTGGATTAAATTTCGTGAGTTTGCTTATTAAAGTCAGTTTTAGTAAGTATAAAACACTGGTAGAACAGGTTGAGGGTGTCCTGCTGCGAGTCGCCCGGGAACGTGTGAAATGTTCATGGTGACATTTGGTTTTCATGGCCCTCATGAGCTTATCTGCACTTTACTTTTATGTACTTCAAATTAGTTCAGCACTTGCCATTGCATTGATTTGAAAACTGCACTTCACATTACATATTACATCTGTACATCTGCATACTGCACATCTCTTCTCGTATATCAGCTCATAGACGATTGCAGGGCAGTATATTTGTATTAATCTGGTGCATTTTTAAGATGATGAGATAAGAGTATTAGGTAAGCGTGTGTTGAGTGTGCTTGATAGTATCAGCAGTGCAAAGAGGTGCAGCAGAGCAGCGCCAAAGCAAGGTCAAATAAAGCAAATTAGCAGGTCAGCAATCTGCAAAAGGAAGTTGACAAAGAATAAACAGGTTTAAATATAAATTCTAGCACCACTATTTGCATTCTAGTACTATGTTAGTGCTAAATTATTCACATGAACATATTTTCGCCATTTTTTCCATCATTTGAATGAAACCTGGGTAGACTACAGCTTCCATTCACAATGAGTAGAATTTCCAGAAGATGTTTTCACAAAGTTGGTCCCATTGTAAATCAGAGTTGGCACCTCTGTGTTTTCCTAATTAGGTTGGTAGTAAATCTAACATGCAAGGCCTTCAGCCCAGTTCCTGAAGTCCTAACCAATCGGAGAGCTCTCTTGGCTGTATCTATCTACACTATTAGAAATAAAGGTTCTGTTCAACTTTTTTGTTCATCAAGGTATAAACAATGTAAATGTTACTCAATGGTACAACGTGGTTTTAAGATCCAGATGTGAACCTTAAATAAGTGTTTCCAGGTGACATGTACATATATGTACCTTTTCATAACCTGATGTTTTAAAACAAAGCAATTTAATAAATAGCCTGGAGACGACATGGGGTGTGTGGGGTGAATACAAGTTAGTAAACATAATTCCAATGGATTATGGTAGAGTTATGTTCCCTGACTAAAGGTACTGAGATGAACCCTTGAGGGTTCCAGCCCAGTGACAAGAAGGGCACTGCCCAGGTGACAGTTTTTACTACTTTATTTCTGAGAAAGTAGAAAACAGTCTTAAATGCATAACATTCTGTTGGGCATTTCAACATTTTACCCCTTTTGTTTCCAACCAAATCTTAACAACTTTTTTTTTTACTACAGTACTTCCAGAGTTTGAATTCAACAGACATGTATTTTCATACTTTATAGAAATCATCAGGCGTTCTCTGAAGACTTAGAAGAACTTGAGAGTTTATGAGTAGTAGATTAAATCATATCACTCCCATCTTGTAGGGTACAGAGAGTTGAAGGTTGTGGTCAGAAGAGCATGTTTACTGGCATCTTTCGCTCAGCAAAGTCACCGATAAAATCAGATAAAATCAGAATAAAACCAGAGGCTGTGGGGCACATGCTCCAGCAGATCACGGAGAGGCTGCAGAACATCATGCTCAGGTAAGAACTGAAACATGCACTCATACATTTACAGTGAAAACAAATACTGATACAACAAAAAGAGGTGAAAAAGTTCAATGTACAGTTGAAACTAAAAGAATCAGCAGATTAAGATGCCACTGAGTTTCAGTTCAAGAATAGTGGGGTCATTATTAATGATTAGGTTTAAATATTTCAAAATATTCCAAAGCAACTTAGAAAATATGTGTGTGTGTGTGTTTGTGTGTGTGTGTATATATGTGTATATATATATATATATATATATATATATATATATTTTTTTTTTTTTTTTTTCTTCAGGCAGATGATGTGTAATTCTGTACATACAATCATTACTGTCATTAACAGACTATTAGATAATGATCATGAACATATTCCCTGGTATTTGGAGGGTCTTGTTTGCTACTGCAGCGCTGACAGTTGTTCTTCTGTAAAGTCTCTGTTCTAGTGTGGTGATGCGCTCTGTCTCACATTACCTGAGATCTTCCTCATCTCCTCTTCTGTCTTCAGTGTAAGAAATGAGGAACAGTCACTCTTTATACCAAACTTTTGCAAACTTTGCAAGTTTTCAAATGTACAGATATGATATGGTATGTTGTAAAGATTTACAGAGCTATTTTAGAGCTTAGTCTCAGGCACACCCAGAACTTGAATTTTTGGATATTCAGTGGGTTCAAGAGGTTAATTAGGGGATCCTGGGGCCCCTGGGACCCCTTGTATTTCACATCAGATTGATTTAATTGAGCTAATCTAAAGGCCACATGGAGTTTGGAGGTTTGTAGTGATTGACTCTATAGCCTCAGCATCCGCTGACCCCGCTCTGTCATTTTACGTGGCCTATCACTTCATGGCTGAGTTGCTGTCATTCTCAATCGTTTCCACTTTGTTATAATACCACTGACATTTGACTGTGGAATATTTAGTAGCGAGGAAATTTCATGACTGGATTTGTTGCACAGGTGGCATCCTATCACGGTACCACATTGGAATTTACTGAGCTCCTGAGAGCGACCCATTCTTTCACAAATGTTTGTAGAAGCAGTCTAAATGCCTAGGTGACCCAATGACTGTATTTATGGGATATATATATATATATATATATATATATATACACACACACATTTGACATGTACAGTCATTGATGTGTATTTTTAAGATGATTAGATAAGAGTATTAGGTAAGCGTGTGTTGAGTGTGCTTGATAGTATCAGCAGTGTAAAGAGGTGCAGCAGAGCAGCACCAAAGCAAGGTCAAATAAAGCAAATTAGCAGGTCAGCAATCTGCAAAAGGAAGTTGACAAAGAATAAACAGGTTTAAATATAAATTCTAGCACCAATTTATACCATTTATACCAAACTTTTGCAAACTTTGCAAGTTTTCAAATGTACAGATATGATATGGTATGTTGTAAAGATTTACAGAGCTATTTTAGAGCTTAGTTTCAGGCACACCCAGAACTTGAATTTTGAGATATTCAGTGGGTTCAAGAGGTTAATTAGGGGATCCTGGGGCCCCCAAGGACCCCCTTGTATTTCACAGCAGATTGATTTAATTTTGTTTAATCTGTTCTTTACAGAATGAGGGTTTTACTTGTTGTCGCTGCTCTTGTGGTTGTGGCTGGTGCTGCCAGTGTCTCTCTGGAGGATCTGGAATTCCACGCCTGGAAACTGAAGTTTGGTGAGAAAGTAACATCAGATCTGCGTCTGTATATCAAATGCAGAGCTAACAGGATAATTATTAAAACCGAAACCACTTTGAACCACTGCATTCGACGATTTGCATTGTGCTTGGTGATGTAAGGGTTGGATGCAGTTGCTTGGCCATGGAAATCCATTCCATGAATTCTCTATGCTGTTCTTGAGGTAATCTGAAGGCCACATGGAGTTTGGAGGTTTGTAGTGATTGACTCTGTAGCCTCAGCATCCGCTGACCCCGCTCTGTCATTTTACGTGGCCTATCACTTTGTGGCTGAGTTGCTGTCGTTCCCAATTGCTTCCACTTTGTTATAATACCACTGACATTTGACTGTGGAATATTTAGTAGTGAGGAAATTTCATTACTGGATTTGTTGCACAGGTGGCATCTTATCACGGTACCAACCCATTCTTTCACAAATGTTTGTAGAAGCAGTCTAAATGGTGACCCACTGACTGTATATATATATATATATATATATATATATATATTTGACATGTACAGTCATTGATGTGTATGTAATATATATATATATATATATATATATATATATGAGATATATAGTCATGTCAATGTTTATTTAAATAGCTTTTACAACAGGCTTTTTGTCAATGACAGATACGTACGTATATATATATATATATATATATATATATATCTTCACAGCATAGACAATTGCCTTCAGATGTCCCCAAAGATAAAAGTCTAAGGGGGTCAGATCGGGAGACCTTGGGGGCCATTCAACTGGCCCACGACGACCAATCCACTTTCCAGGAAACTGTTCATCTAGGAATGCTCGGACCTGACATCCATAATGTGGTGATGCACCATCTTGCTGGAAAAACTCAGGGAATGTGCCAGCTTCGGTCGTCGTGGGCCAGTTGAATGGCCCCCGAGGTCTCCCGATCTGACCCGCTTAGACTTTTATCTTTGGGGTCATCTGAAGGCAATTTATGCTGTGAAAATACGAGATGTGCAGCACCTGAAACTACGGATACTGGAAGCCTGTGCTAGCATTTCTTCTGCGGTGTTGCTATCAGTGTGTGAAGAGTGGGAGAAGAGGGTTGCATTGACAATCCAACACAATGGGCAGCACTCTGAACACATTTTATAAGTGGTCAGAAACTTGTTAATAACTCATGAAAGAATAAAGTTAAAACCAAGCACACCATTGTTTTTCTTGTGACATTCTCAATAAGTTTGATGTGTCACATGACCCTCTTCCAGTGTTGCCAACTCTTCAGTAAGGAAAGTCGCTATTGGCTGTCCGAAAAGTCGCTAGAAGTTGCTAAATGACGCCATCATCTAATTTGCATAATATATGTTTTTGAAGCTGTAAAGGAAAAACGATGTGGGAGAGAAAATAACACCCGAGATATGTTAGAACTACAAATGAACTCAGAACAAATGAACAACTTCTGTTGCCTTTGAAATAGGCAGTCACTTCTCAAAATACGTTCATGACTTTAATGCTGTGTATAAATCATTTTTACGTAAATGACATAAATCAGTTTTTTGCTGTGTTGTTAAATGTTAGCATAAGAGTAGCAGTTAGCAGGAACTGCTGTTCTACGTTCAACCCTCCTCCTTTATCCGGGCTTGGAACGGCAAAGTGACCTTAAAATAGACACTTTGGCAGAGTTACTTAGTTTTTTTTCTTTTTTTTAAAAATGTATTTATTTTTATTTCTTTTTTTTAAGTTTTCGTAAGTTTTCTTTAGTTTCAAACCTATTATTCACAAACTGTTCTGGCTCACTGAAAGAGTAGGTCATTCAGTACTTCATTTTGGTCTTCTATGGCAGGTTCAGCTGAGGGAGCTGACTTATATGAATAAGCAGTTGATGTGCCAAAAAGATGCAAAACATCATCAGGCAGCTTGAGCTCATAGCAAGCCTCACCAGACAACCTGAGACCATATCGGATATACAGGATTGAGTTAAGGGTCTCCAAGGACATTCGATTTCTATGTACATCCCGCTCTGTAAGTACAGGGCGGGGTCAGTCAGCGGCGGCGCAGTGTGGACGTGGAGCGGGGTGGGTCTGCTCTGACTGTGAGACTGCACTGTGAGTGCTTTGGGACGGGGACAGTAACTGAAGAGCATGAGGGTTCATCTCCATAAGTCTCCAAAAACACCACAAAAAGTCGCTAGATTTGTCGCTAGTCACTTTTTAAAAAATAAAGTCACTAGAGGCTCTGAAAAGTCGCTAAGTTGGCAACAGTGCCCTCTTCCCATTGAAAGAACTAAAATTGGATCCAAAATGGCCGACTTCAACATGGCCGCCATGGTCACCACCCATCTTGAAAAGTTTTCCTCCTCCCATATACTAATGTGCCACAAACAGGAAGTTAATATCACCAACCATTCCCATTTTATTTAGGTGTATCCATATAAATGGCCCACCCTGTATATATATCCTCAGAGGAAGCACATACATAAACATATACATAAACATATGTTTCCTCTAAGGTAAAAGCTACAGTTCATTGGATGAAGAGTCCTGGCGTAAAATGATTTGGCTGGACAATCTTAAACTGGTTCTGGAGCACAACATGCTGGCTGACCAGGGCATCAAAAGCTACAGACTCGGCATGAACCACTTTGCAGACATGGTGAGATCTCACATACACAGTTCATTACACAATTCACTAAATCTTTCCTTCAGCCCTGTTTATTATGTGTTCATGAGTTCAGAATTTCTGGGCAAAAGACCATTAAAAGTCTCTTCTTCTCTAACAGGACTATCAGGAGTACCAGCAGATGTCAAAGGGCTGCCTGGGGTCATTCAACTGGACTGATACCCACAGCGCCACTACATTCCTAAAGCTGGTAGAGGGCACTGCTCTGCCCAGCTTTGTGGACTGGAGGATTGAGGGCTACGTGACTGAGGTTAAGGACCAAAGTCATTGTCACTCCTGCTGGGCCTTCAGTGCGGTGAGTTACAGCAGGACAGACATAAATTTAAGTCATGGTTTAATTAGAATTTCTGACAGTTTTGGAATATATCAGTATAAAATTTAGATGATTAAACAAAAATTACACGTTTAGTGTTAATAGCAGTTTATTATTCTGGGATGAATCTTCATTTTTAATACAAAACATTTTTAACAGCCAAAGTATATCTGAAATATTTTATTGTGCAAAACAGTAAAAACAAAACAGTTCAATATGTAAATAAACCTGTCAGTATTGGTTTATGAACATAGCCCAGCAGGCTCGGCATAAAGGGTGCTAAATCTTGTTTCATGTCTTAATTTGGCTTGAGTTGGCTTCCTTAAATTGGCAGCTTAAAGTTTGAAATTTTCAGTCCACATGGAGCAGCAGTCACATTTTATCACTTGGTCAGGCAACTAAAGTAGCTTAAGACGAAACAGAAGTGTTCCAGTCTTTTGTGTCTATGGCTAATGCTAACCCCAAAAGACTGGCTGTTTCGTTATGTCCGCTGCCTCAAAAGCAAAGTTTCCTGTGTCAGGCTGCACTGATTTAGACAGTAGTAGGTGATCAAGGATCTGTAGCAGTATCACTTTCATTTGAAACATGGCTGAAACATTCCTGATTCAGTCACTCAGTTAAATGGGGTAACGTTAACATGGCTTACGCTAAGCTATCTGCACTTATTTATGTTGTACTAGTGTAACTCATGCCTGAGGAAGCTTCAGGCTGCCCGCTACTAATTTGACGGCAGTGAGAAAAGGAAAGATGAAGTCAGAAGGAAGGCATAGATGCCTTTTCTTCCAAATCAATATATCAAGAAAACGTCAGTTTGATCAGAGGTGTTGCTCCGTACACATTTAATTATCTTTGAGTCTTGATTATGTGATATTACCCATGATAACATATACAGACATCTACAATAACCTAAATACCATATCAGAGTACACATATCAATAACTAAAACATACAAATCGGTTTTATGAAGCAAATATACTCTGATGAAAGTGATTAGCTGAAAAAACGCTGTTTGCATAAGTATTCAACCTCTGTATTGCAAAAAAGCTCCAAGTTCTCACAGCTGAAAGTCATTAACCTAACAATGGCACAGTTTGCCATTATAAAAGAAAAGTTCACCTTTACTGGATAAAAGACCCTGTTAATTCAACTATTTTTGATCAGACTGTGAATCTGAAGGAAATTAGGACTAAGAAAATCAGAGAAAAAGTTATAGACATGCGTAAGTTATAGACATGCATAAGATAGGAAGGTTTTTGGATGTCATATTTAGTGTTATTAGACTGGACTGACTGTTGTTGAACAGGCTGGTTGTGATGTTTGTGAGGTTCTGTGCTGTGTGCTGATAATATGTGCTGTAATGTGTTTTTGCCATGTTTCGTCATGTGTTTCTTTATAAGAAACTAGCTTGTCACTCACACTTACAGTTGAAGGTTCTCCACAAGGGAGAGCTGTTGGCGCACAGATGGCTTCAGCGTGCATCATTAGAATGGAGGAAATTGCCTAAATATTGGCTATAGAAACAAACAAGATTATGATATGAGTAATATTATAGTGATATATAGTAAGAGCAGGGATGCTGTGGAAGATTGGAACTTTAAAGACATCCTTATTTAAGGAAGAAAACACACCCATTTCTATTGTTCCACCTTTTTGTCCTTTAATTTTTTCTCATTTGGTTCTCTCAGGCAGGGGCCCTAGAGGGTCAGATGTTCAAGAAGAAAAAGAAGCTGGTAGAATTGAGTGCACAACAACTGGTGGACTGCTCCCGGGGTTATGAAAACTTTGGCTGTCAAGGTGGTTGGCCTCATAATGCCTTCAAGTACATCAAGTCCAGTGGAGGCTTGGAGACAGCATACACTTATCCATACCAGGCCAAGGTGAGGCTACAATAGTTAATGATTCCAGGGTGAGGTCAAACTAGTGTTGAGTGGAGCTTCTGAGACACAGCTACGTTTAGTCTCATAAGTGTGTTTGTATAGTTTTTACATTAGAGCTGTAATGCCAATGAAGCTACCAAGTAAAGAAAGCCAACTGTATGCCAATTAGCATGGTGCTAACTGCACTCACATGTTAAAGCATGAATTTTGCCAATGCATTTTTGTCCATATTTATAAGTATGTCAAACGGGTGTTTGGACATGCAGTTTGTACAGTTCTAATTGGTGGGGTCTTAGTAGATAACCCTATAGCTCCAGTGGAAAGCTTTTATTTTGGCACTGTTCGTCTACCTTTGGGGTGAAGGGAAAATTCTGGAAATTTTGAAAATATCCCTGTTAACTTTGAACCAGAGGGTTAACAACCCATCCTTATTGCACCCATCTCTTCTCAGGAAGGGGAATGCAAGTTTAACCACCAGAATTCTTGGGCTTCATGCTCTGGCTATAAAATGGTGAAACCCACAGAAGACGCTCTGCAGTATGCTGTGGCAACAATCGGGCCCATTTCTGTAATCGTAGATGCCAACCATCGCAGCTATCAGCTCTATGAGTCAGGTAACTCTGAGAAACCAGCGCTGCTGTACTCATTAACACAATCTTGTCAGAGCAAAACTTCTTATCCCCAAAGTAAAGATTTTACAGGAGAAGTAAAAACCTTCAGTGTAGCCAGACATTCGTCCAAGTCATTTTGGTGCATTTCTTTCGGTCCATTAATCATGGCATTTACATAGCGTAAATAGTAACAGGGATTTTCAAATTATGTCAAAAACTGAAACACGAAAAAATTGAGATTTTGTCCTGACACCAGCGATATGCTGTCCTTGAAGCACATGTGACTGAATTGCTTGTAAAATAATGATTGGCCAATATTTCAGCCAATCACAAACACAGAAACTCCTCAGAACAAATCTGCAGTGAGAACGATGGTGGTAGTAAATCAGTAAGAATGATTAGAGTAAAAAATGGTAGAAAGCTGTCATAAAAGAAGAAAAAAAAATCTATCCTGATCATCTGGAACTTTTTTTTGCTGTTTTTATCCCTGAAGATGATAAAGCTTTTAATTCATCTCTGTGGAAGACTAAACTCACTGTTACTGGCTTTAAGGTTACAGAACAATGTTATGATCTGTTAGCTAACTAGTTAGCTTTACTTAGCTTAGCTGCTGACAGTTACCAGATTAAACAGGACTTTAGAGCACTCACACTTGGGATTAAAAACTATCAACTATTACTACACTTATACACATGCCTTTCTCTGCATTAGTTCATTAAAGTTTGCAGGAATACATCACATAAAAGACAATGCTGTATTTAGCTCTATTTAGCATTAGCTCATCTGAAGGGGTAACTTCAATTGCAAAAACCTCCTCCTTTTTAGACATGAAGATCTGCCTGAGTTGCTAAAAGATTTGCCTGGTCTGATTAAAGCAAACATGGTGTCCACAATCCATATTTGTTTATTTTAAAATTCTAAGCATGCACTTTTGATCAGTGCTCAGTCATGTATGTCTGTAGTCGTGTACACTATATTACCAAAAGTATTCGCTCGTCTGCCTTCACACGCATATGAAATTAGGTGAGATCCCATTCTCAATCCATAGTGTTTGTCAGCCCACCCTCTGCTGCCATAACAGCTTCAACTCTTCTAGGAAGCTTTTCACAAGGTTTAGAAGTGTGTTTATGGGAACTTTTGACCACTCTTCCAGAAGCGCATTTGTGAGGTCAGACAATGATATTGCACGGGAAGGCCTGGCTCACAGTTTCCGCTCTAATTTATCCCAAAGGTGTTCTGTCGGGTTGAGGACTCTGCGCAGGCCAGTCAAGTTCTTCCACACCAAAAACACACATCCGTCTCTTTAAGGACTTTGCTTCTCGCACTGGTGCGCAGTCATGTTGGAACAGGAAGGGGCTGTCCCCAAACTGTTCCCATAAAGTTGGGAACATGAAATTGTCCAAAATCTCTTGGTCTGCTGAAGCATTAAGAGTTCCTTTCACTGGAATTAAGACGTCCCAACTCCTGAAAAACAGCCCCACACCATAATCCCCCCTCCACCAAACTTTACACTTGGCACAATGAAGTCAGACAAGTACCATTCTCCTGGCAACTGCCAAACCCAGAGTAATCCTTTGGATTGCCAGATGGAGAAGCGTGATTCATCACTCCAGAGAACACGTCTCCTCTGCTCTAGAGTCCAGTGGCAGCACTTTACACCACTGCATTCAACGCTTTGCATTGTGTTTGGCGATGTAAGGCTTGGATGCAGCTGCTTGGCCTTGGAAACTCATTCCATGAAGCTCTCTACGCTGTTCTTGAGCTAATCTGAAGGTTTGGAGGTCTGCAGCGATTGACTCTGCAGAAAGTTGATGACCTCTGCACACTATACGCTTCAGCATCTGCTGACCCCGCTCTATCATTTTACATGGCCGACCACTTCATGGCTGAGTTGCTGCCGCTGACAGTTGACTGTGGAATATTTAGTAGCGAGGAAATTTCACAATCTTTGCACAGGTGGCATCCTATCATGGTACCATGCTTTCACTGAATTCACTGAGCTCCTGAGAGTGACCTGTTCTTTCACAAATGTTTGTAGAAGCAGTCTGCATGCCTAGGTGCTTTGTTTTATAAACCTGCGGTCATGGAAGTGATTGAAACACCTGAATTCAATGATTTGGATGGGTGAGTGAATACTTTTGGAAATATAGTGTCTTGACATGGTTGCTGTCAGTTTGACTATTACAGTCCCTGTGAAATCCCTGCTTGTTCAAGTTGGCTGGGTTTGCTGTTGTCTCATTTCTAAGCTTGCATTATTACTTTATTTACCAGATACTTTATTTATGGGTTAATCAGTGACCATCCTAATTGGCAGCTAGTAACATCAATGATTGCAGGTGTGTATGATGAGCCAGCCTGCAGGACTAACTACCCTTATCATGCTATCCTGGTTGTTGGTTATGGCACTGATGATGGACAGGACTACTGGCTGGTCAAGAACAGGTAAACAAACATGCTGGCAAAACATCAAAAAGACAATTCCTGATCACATTTCTGCCAGGGACTCAGAAGAGTAATTTAACCATCACTGACAATGTTTTCTTTTGCAGCTGGGGTGTCGGCTGGGGTGATGAAGGCTACATCAAGATGTCGAGGAACAAGAATAACCAGTGTGGTATTGCCACAACAGCCGCCTACCCAGAGGTTTAAAGGTATATCTTCATTAAAGGGGTTCCAATCACAAACTTCTACACTGATGGGTTTAGATGTGAATGAAGACTGTATCATCTGACGAACAGCAACATAAACAATACAAATAGTAATTTTTCCTTTGATCCTCCTGATGTGGGCATCAGCATGGCCATGCCTCATGAGTGTCTACAAGCTGGCACCAGTTGGCTGCTTCAAGACTTTTGTAAACCAGACATAGGGTGCAATCTTTAATTTCAATGACCATTGGAAACCCCACCAGTCAACAGTTGCTTGTGGTGCTTAATGGGTCACTGGACCTTTGCACAATTGCCCAAAAAAGCTAGTTTGGTGGTGAATACATTTCACCAGTTTACATGCTATTACACATAGTATTTATTATGAAATATCACTGTTTGGGTCTCCTGACTTCTAATCTTGAAGAGTTCTGCATAATAAAGCTCAAAGTGTTGGCCCTACACTGTTAGAAATAAAGGTTCTGTGCAGGTAGATTTTTTGTTCATCAAGGTAGAAATAATGTAAATGTAACCCTTTTGTCTCTACATGGCTCCCCAGCTGGGCTCTGCGTTGTGTTTTGATGGTAATGAAAGGGACCAGGAAGCGCAGGAAAGTGGTGTGATCAACTGGTGGCGCTGTTTTATTGTCAGGCTCAGACAGCAGCTTGGCATATCTTCAAGGAAGCACAAAATACTGTCAATTAAGCAGTTTTTCCCACTTCTAACTTCCACTCCATGGAAGTCTCAGCTAACATTCACAGTTTCTTCCATTTAAAATGTACACAGCACTCAATGGCCTTCACCACTCTCATTAAATAAAACACATAAACAGTTTACATTCCCAAGCCTACATGTAAAACAGGTCCCACCAAACCAAAACTGACAAAACACATGAGCTTAGCAACTAGTTTTACACCACCCTTTTCGCTTGCTATATTTACAAAAAAAAAACAAAAATAGCTTGAAAATATGGATTTTTGGACCACTAACTGAACATAACATGTTATCCAGTGATAATCTGTCCAAAACATTGATGGATGTTAGATCTGTTTAAATGATTAATTAGGATTAGCACAGTCAGCATGTCTCGCCTTCAAGGAACCACACAATTCTGTGTCTTCCTCGCTAAATAGCAACAATAAAGAGAAACAACGCGTAGTGCATGTACCTCCACCTAGTGGCCAAGACTAGTAATAACACATTACATAAACTTACTCTCAAAAGTACAACACTGGTTTTAAGGTCCAACAATCCACCTTAAATAAGTTTTTTTTGGTGAAAAGTGCATATTTGTACCTTGGTTGGTTTAAATCAGAACATTACAATGAAAAACCTGGAGACTGAGATGGGGTGTGTGGAGAAATATAATTTCAATGGATTATGGTACTGAGATGTAATTGTACCCCTGAGGGTACCTCCCCAGTGACAAGAGGGGTCCTGCCCCAGTGACAGTTTTTTAGTGTATAATCAGGTGAGTTAAATTCCTAGTAATGTTACCACCAAGGAAGTCCAGGAGAGCATAACTGTCCTCACTTTCTCTAGGTGGGATGCCCTCACCAAGCCAATGCAGGTATCTGTTAGCTGACGTAACAGAAGTAGATATATTTGGTTAGCATTCTCCTCCAAGCGTGTTGAGCTCCTATGATGTTGCTTTAGTGCCAGTTTGAAAAGATGTAGTAGCTTCAAATGACTTAGAGGAAGCGTGTGCCTTTACCCTTCCTTGGGGTTCCACCTGGAAAGCTCAAGCTGGCATGTTCCGTTTAAAGAACTGTTGCTAGGTAGAACGAAGCAAACAAGACTTATCCCTCTCCACAGCCTGCTGTATTTTTGCACCTGTGAAGAGGTTCAACACAAAGCCTTACAATTGTTTCTGTGTTTTCTGCTCCTAACTACAAAATCACAACTGAAGCTGAACTTAACAAGTTAACATTAGTGACTTTCCTGCTCGAGTGCAAAAATGACCCACTACAGGCTGTTGCATTTTCCTCAGAACACATTGTAAGTTGTGCTACTGTCTGTTCAAAATAAGTGAAAAGAAACTTAGCCTTATGCATAATGCATAATCCAACTCATACCGAACCGTGAAGTCCAAACCACGGTGTGAACCAAACCATGACTTCTTTGTACTGTCACACTCCTATTAACTTGTGGGTGGAAATGGACATGATTAAGTTGGAGAGAAAAGTGAAGAATACCAAAAAATGAGTTTAAATAAATAAAAAATGAATTTCATATCATTTATATGAGAGAGCGTAAGGCTAAAGTAGGTGTGTGTGATTCCAGCTAAAACTGAATTCAGGTCATTGGATCTTCTGGAGCTGAGGGATCTACAGGATTAGAACTGAACTACATTATTGAACATGTTGTATCTCTAACTACACATAGCATTAATACAGCATTAAGGATGAAGCAGTTTATGTGAGTCAGTTCCATTTAATGTTGTTTTCCTACAGGTTGAAGAGGAGAAGGATGGAGAGGAGGAGTCTGATCAGAATGCCCTCCTTCCCTTCTCTACCCTGCTATTACCCTTTGGCCTCCTTTAAGGCCTGACTATGTTTGTTCTATGTACCACATTATTTGTAAGTCGCTTTGGATAAAAGCGTCTGCTAAATGTAATGTAATGTAATGTAATGTAATGATCAACTGATGCAAAACACTTTTTCTACCATTATTCCTGAATTACACATGCAGTGTTAATTGTTACTATTTCTGACTGCTTGAAAATGAAAAAAGAAAACTGAGCATTTAAATCTATAACAGTTCTTTTCATAACAGTTCAACACCTCATACCAGCACACACACACACACACACACACACACACACACACACACACACACACACATTAAGATCCAGCAGTATATTACAGTCTTAAGGTTTTCCTATATTGAAAGGCTCATTATTTGAAGCTGTATTGAAGCCGATGCTACTGTGAGCTACAGGAGAAGAGCATTGAAGTTAATAACCTGCTACACCATTGATAAGGAAATGTCCACAATCTTCAGAAAAGAAGCTCCAGGGTTTCTTCATTACAAAAATAATAAAGAAAAAAATCATGTATCTCCATTTTTGTCAACCTTTATTTGGTTGGGGTCGGGGTGGATAATAGAATGCTCCAAATAGAAATGTTCTATGAATGTACACTAAACAATTCTCAATCTCTATACATTAACTAAGGTAAGAGTTTTTTTTACTTCTGCTGTTAACTATTTTGGAAATACTTTTTTTTTTTTTTTTTGGACAGCAGCGATATGCCCTTAAACACTGACCTGGAAGCAGCCCTCAAAGTCATCATCATCAACATCATCATCATAAAATGTGTACGTATTAATTGTACTGTGAGCAACCTGTTCTCTGATACAGTGAGTTTTACTAGTTTATGAGATGGTGGCGCCCTCTGTTGGTAATTAAATACCCTGCTTCCATGTTGTACACATTGAGAAGCAGTCATGTAGTTAGACCAAATTAACACTGTACAGTGCGCATTAGAACAAAATTTTGTTGTCTTGGCTCAGAGTGGATCGGTAATACAAGTAATACAATGTAGTGCAAAGTACAATGTAGTGCAAAGTGTAGTGCATATGTAAACATATGTACAGTGCTCAAAAAAACAAAGGGAACACTTAAACAACACAATATAACGCCAAGTAAATCAAACTTCTGTGAAATTAAACTGTCCACTTAGGAAGCAACACTGATTGACAATCAATTTCACAGCTGTTGTGCAAATGGAATAGACAACAGGTGGAAATCATTGGCAATTAGCAAGACACACTCAATAAAGGAGTGGTTCTGCAGGTGGGGACCACAGACCAGTTCTCAGTACCGATGCTTTCTGGCTGATGTTTTGGTCACTTTTGAATGTTGGTGGTGCTTTCACACTCGTGGTAGCATGAGACGGACTCTACAAACCACAAAAGTGGCTCAGGTAGTGCAGCTCATCCAGGATGGCACATCAATGTGAGCTGTGGCAAGAAGGTTTGCTGTGTCTGTCAGCGTAGTGTCCAGAGGCTGGAGGCGCTACCAGGAGACAGGCTAGTACACCAGGAGACGATAAGGAGGCCGTAGGAGGGCAACAACCCAGCAACAGGACCACTACCTCCACCTTTGTGCAAGGAGGAACAGGAGGAGCACTGCCAGAGCCCTGCAAAATGACCCCCAGCAGGCCACAAATGTGCATGTGTCTGCAAGTGTGGCAGATGTGACAGAGTCTGGAGACGCGTGGAGAGCGATCTGCTGCCTGCAACATCCTTCAGCATGACCGGTTTGGCAGTGGATCAGTAATGGTATGGGTGGCATTTCTTTGGAGGGCCGCACAGCCCTCCATGTGCTCACCAGAGGTAGCCTGACTGCCATTAGCTACTGAGATGAGATCCTCAGGCCCCTTGTGAGACCATATGCTGGCCCTGGGTTCCTCCTAATGCAGGACAATGCTAGACCTCATGTGGCTGGAGTATGTCAGCAGTTCCTGCAAGATGAAGGCATTGAAGCTATGGACTGGCCCGCCTGTTCCCTAGACCTGAATCCGATTGAGCACATCTGGGTCATCATGTCTCGCTCCATCCACCAACGCCACGTTGCACCACAGACTGTCCAGGAGTTAGCGGATGCTTTAGTCCAGGTCTGGGAGGAGATCCCTCAGGAGACCATCCGCCACCTCATCAGGAACATGCCCAGGCGTTGTAGGGAGGTCATACAGGCACGTGGAGGCCACACACAATACTGAGCCTCACTTTGACTTGTTTTAAGGACATTACATCAAAGTTGGATCAGCCTGTCGTGTGTTTTTCCACTGTAATTTTGTGTGTGACTTCAAATCCAGGCCTGCATTGGTTAATAAATTATATTTTTATGTGATTTTGTTGTCAGCACATTCAACTTTGTACAGAACAAAGTATTCAATGAGAATATTTCATTCATTCAGATCTAGGAGGTGTTATTTGAGTGTTCCCTTTATTTTTTTGAGCAGTGTATATCAGCAGATAAATACTTTTTAAATAAGTATATGTACAAGCGTATATTAGAATTAACAACCATGTGTCACTGTGTTTGCACACTGTGAAATTAGACCTCTGCATTTAACCCATCTGTGCAGTGAAACATCCACATACATGCACATTAGTGAACACACACACTAGGGGGCAGTGAGCACACTTGCCTGGAGCAGTGGGCAGCCCTATCCACAGTGCCTGGGGAGCAAATGGGGGTTAGGTGCCTTGTTCAAGGGCACTTCAGTCATGGACTGTCAGCCTGTCAAGGGATCAAACCGGCAACCTTCCCATCACAGGGCTGGTTCCGTAACCTCCAGGATACATTGCACTGGAGGTCCCATGTATGAGGTAAAAAAAAAAAAAAGAAAAGAATTGGAGCAGCATGTTATTATTATGGCTGAACTCTGCAGAGAATTCTTCCCTGATTTTGGTTGAGTTATTTTCTCAAGTTTGTGACTTTGTAGCATGTTGAAAAAGTGAATAATTGCTTATATTTGAAAAGATATGTGCTTATTTTCACATAAGTCATATAATTGATAAATAAAAGACAGCGGAATGAACTGAGTGACTGTGCAGAGCAGGGTTCCACTACTGAGGGGCTCTGAAGAAGACTAAAGTACTGATATCGGCCTTACAGGCTTTTTATGGGAGGGCAAGAGTCTGGAAGATCTAAGCTGATCTGTGTGAGGAGTTTCGCCCTTCAGTTCCCGGTTTCTGTCAAATGATCTATCTATAAGCACTTAATAAATGTGTTAATGTGTATTTTTGTCTTTCTCTGTGTTTCTACATTCTGGTTTCATCTCATGTATAAATGTTTAAAGTTAATGACACAGCAAAAAGTTCTTATTTGTCCTCCATCACCTGATTCAAGCATAAAACCAGAGGTTCAGTTTTATGCTTACAAATAAGAAGGCAAACAGAGAGACAGTCATAAACAGCCTCAGTTTGACAGGAAGCTCAGGCAGAGGTGAAAGTTCAAGACTTCTGTTTTTCAGTGTTGATACAGGCTATGTATGCAACCTTGCTGTTTCCAACATGGATAATTATTGAATATGTCACTCATTTTTCTGGCTTAGACCTGGAATTGTTTTCTCCAAAATGGTAACTTTACAGGAGAAGAAAAAAACTTACTTTACATTTAATGTAAGTCAATGGAACCAGACTTTTTCCAAGTGATTTTGAGTCATTTCTTTCAGTCCACTCATGATGAAATTTACACACAATGTAAAGAGTGACAGGTATTTTCAAATTATGTAAAAAAAAACAATGTATAGTGGAGATTCCTCTGACAACAGTGATATGCAAGTCTTCTAGGATCCAGCTCCCTACTGCTGCCAGAAATGCCAGAAATGACACTTCTGACACCCCACCTCAGACCTGCCTAGTTACACTTGGCTTCTGGGCACTGACCTCTTGGTACTAAGCATCACTTAGGTTCTGGGCACTGACCTGTTGGTAGTAAGCAACATTTGGGTTCTGGGCCCTGGCCTCTTGGTGCTAAGCAGCATTTGTGTTCTGGGCACTGACCTGTTGACACTAAGCAGGACTTAAGTTCTGGGCACTGACCTGTTGACACTAAGCAGCACTTGGGTTCTGGGCACTGACCTCTTGGTACTAAGCAGCCTTTGGGTTCTGGGCACTGACCTGTTGGTAGTAAGCAGCATTTGGGTTCTGGGCCCTGGCCTTTTCGTGCTAAGCAGCATTTGAGTTCTGGGCACTGACTTGTTGGTACTAAGCATCACCTAAGTTCTGGGCACTGACCTGTTGACACTAAGCAGTGCTTAAGTTCTGGGCAATGACCTGCTGACACTAAGCAGCACTTAAGTTCTGGGCACTGTCCTGTTGACACTAAGCAACACTTGGGTTCTGGGCACTGACCTCTTGGTACTAAGCAGCATTTGGGTTCTGGGCACTGACCTGTTGGTACTAAGCAGCATTTGGGTTCTGGACACTAACCTGTTGGTAGTAAGCAGCATTTGGGTTCTGGGCCCTGGCCTTTTCGTGCTAAGCATCACCTAAGTTCTGGGCACTGACCTGTTGACACTAAGCAGCGCTTAAGTTCTGGGCACTGACCTGTTGACACTAAGCAGCGCTTAAGTTCTGGGCACTGACCTGTTGACACTAAGCAGCACTTGGGTTCTGGGCACTGACCTGTTGACACTAAGCAGCACTTGGGTTCTGGGCACTGACCTGTTGGTACTAAGCAGCACTTGGGTTCTAGTCACTGACTTGTTGATACTGAGCAGCATTTAGGTTCTGTGCACTGACCTGATGCTATTAAGCATCGCTTAAGTTCTGGGCACTGACCTGTTGACACTAAGCAGCACTTGGGTTCTGAGCACTGACCTGTTGACACTAAGAGGCACTTGGGTTCTGGGCACTGACCGGTTGGTACTGAGCAGCATTAGAGTTTTGGGCAGTGGCATGTTAGCACTAGGCAGCATTTGGATGTTCAGAGGAGGACAGCTCCAACCTGTACATACAAATGTATCAATTTCTTGCTCTCTCTCTCTCTCTCTCTCTCTTCAAGAATATGAATATTTTTACAAGTTGGTTTTATCACCTATGCCCAAAGCACTAAGTTCCCATGACTTAATATACTGCTCAGTCTAACACCACTGACTCGTTTGCTTTATTATTACCCAGTAGAAACTCTTGTTAATTCAAAACTTGTGATTCATTCTGCTGACAGGATTTCTATGATAAATCTTTGGGGATTTCCATGAAAGCAGCATTTGGGTCCTGGGCACTGACCTGTTGACAGTAAGCAGCACTTGGGTCCTGGGCACTGACCTGTTGGTACTAAGCAGCATTTAGGTGCTGGGCACTGATCTGTTGGTACTAAGCAGCACTTGGGTTCTGGGCACTGACTTGTTGGTACTAAGCAGCACTTAAGTTCTGGACACTGACCTGTTGACACTAAGCAGCACTTGGGTTCTGAGCACTGACCTGTTGACACTAAGCAACACTTGGGTTCTGGGCACTGACCTGTTGGTACTAAGCAGCACTTGGGTTCTAGTCACTGACCTGTTGAAACTGAGCAGCATTTAGGTTCTGTGCACTGACCTGTTGCTATTAAGCATCACTTAATTCTGGGCACTGACCTGTTGACACTAAGCAGCACTTGGGTTCTGAGCACTGACCTGTTGACACTAAGAGGCACTTGGGTTCTGGGCACTGACCGGTTGGTACTGAGCAGCATTAGAGTTTTGGGCAGTGGCATGTTAGCACTAGGCAGCATTTGGATGTTCAGAGGAGGACAGCTCCAATGTGTACATACAAATGTATCAATTTCTTGCTCTCTCTCTCTCTCTCTCTCTTCAAGAATATGAATATTTTTACAAGTTGGTTTTCTCACCTATGCCCAAAGCACAAAGTTCCCATGACTTAATAGACTGCTCAGTCTAACACCACTGACTCGTTTACTGTATTATTACCCAGTAGAAACTCTTGTTAATTCAAAACTTGTGATTCATTCTGCTGACAGGATTTCTATGATAAATCTTTGGGGATTTCCATGAAAGCAGCATTTGGGTCCTGGGCACTGACCTGTTGACAGTAAGCAGCACTTGGGTCCTGGGCACTGACCTGTTGGTACTAAGCAGCATTTAGGTGCTGGGCACTGATCTGTTGGTACTAAGCAGCACTTGGGTTCTGGGCACTGACTTGTTGGTACTAAGCAGCACTTAAGTTCTGGACACTGACCTGTTGACACTAAGCAACACTTGGGTTCTGGGCACTGACCTCTTGGTACTAAGCAGCATTTGGGTTCTGGACACTGACCTGTTGGTACTAAGCAGCATTTGGGTTCTGGACACTAACCTGTTGGTAGTAAGCAGCATTTGGGTTCTGGGCCCTGGCCTTTTTCGTGCTAAGCAGCATTTGGGTTCTGGGCACTGACTTCTTGGTACTAAGCATCACATGGGTTCTGAGAAAGGGTGGTGGCTTGAGAATTTATAACGAACTCTAGCTGTAGTATGAAAATGTGGTTTTCCTGTGAGATAGTATGGTTCTCTCACTCTACAAGTTAGAATCTGATATATAATATATTTACACCTTCACATACATTTATCTCTTCATATATGCAAATGAGCACACAAATTTTCCACACAAAAAAGTAGGTATGGTGTCAGTCAAGACGCTCTTCTAAGATCATTGTTATTCTCACTATTTATAATTTAAGTGCAATTATGTAGAAAATGGCACAAGTTATTTTTTTGCAATCAAAAAAAATAATTTTTCAAATGAATTAATGTAGGAGATCCCTGACTGGCGAATTTGAGTTGAAATTAAATGCTTTGTGAAAATGAACCATCATGAGCTGGAGGTACATTACAGGAAATCTATCATCCAGTCACAAAAACTATCTAAAATGAAGAACATAGGTCAGAGATCAATAACTACTTAAAGTATTCTTAAAGGATCCATTGGAGGCTTAGGATGAAGACTAAATGTTGTAATCCAGTGTGTAAACCATAATTAGTAATCAGTATCCTGTAAGCAAAAGTGGAATTGCTTAAAAAATAGAGATGAGTTGCTGAACCATGCTAATAAAAAAGGAAAAGCAATGTAATCCCCGTTGTGAAGAAGCATGTTTCTTTACAGAGTCCTTTTCTAGTGACAGTGAAGACAGTTCTGGTTGAGCTGGTCTTAAACCGACTGTTATAGAAACAGCACCAATAATACTCAAAGGAGAAAGGTCAAAGATAGATGGAGAAGTTACAGTAACCACTGAGCCCAGAGCAAACAGACTGCTTTGCAGAAAAGTTCAAACTTTACATTCAAAAAGATTCAGAGAGTTTATGTACTCAGTGTGATACTAAAACAGTTTTACTGCATGGTGGCTACTCTGATTGTTCAGCTATTAAGGCTATGCTGAGCAATAAAGTTAGTGTTGCTCAAAGAGCTGATGCTGTCATGTCACAAACTGAGGTGTGCTGGTTGTAGATATGTGCTGCCTAACCTGAATGCTTCAAATGAAATAGGGAGTCAGAAAAGCCAGGGAACACATGAGAATGCATGCCACTGTTAGAAAAGTGAGTTAAGAAACTCAGTCCAAGTCAGTGGGTGAGGCTCTCTTGCCCTAGAAGTGGTGGGTAAACTGGTAAAGCATGTCCAGAAAGCATCCCAGTTTTCTGCCATTTCCACAGAGGAGGATCAATTAAAATAAGGATGCCTGCTTTGGGAGGTGTATTTAGCCAATCATACATGAGTAGTACAATAGGCTCTATCTAAACCTGCTGTGAATTATCATAAACCAGCTATTTAGTATATTAAACTATGGTTGAAAGTTTAGTCTTTCATTGTTTAAGGCTGCTGCACTGGGATCTGTGCAACATGGGGAAGCCTGTAATGGTTTAATAGGTTTTATGACTGGGTGTCCTTTGCAGAACCATGGTCTCTGTTGGTTCAGTTCATGTAGGTGTAATTATTGTTTAGAAAATTGGCGATCGGCTCTGTTCTCACAGTTTATACATTTTCTAATTGGCCTTCTAAAGAGTTTGGCCTCCCTGTCCCCATTGTTAATGATATTGTTTGATTGTTAAGGTGGGGTTGTTCAATAATGTTAGTTAAATGTTATCAAACCAGCGGTTTTCTTCAGCAGGTAATGTCTGTGGAAAAATCACCTTAAACTGTTGAGACCACGTGTAAACATAACTTCAGTCTGTTACAAAATACAGGTGTGTTGTTCTGTTTGAGCATAGGTTCGGGGTAGTGTGAGCAAACAGCTAACTGACTTTACAGTGAGGTTTAAAATGAGTTCATTGTACAGCTGCTAAATTTATATTAATGTTTTAGGTCTGATAGTACTAGCCACACCATAGCTAGTCTGGTTCAGATTGGTTAGGACCACTATTTGTGGGGCATCAGAACAAAGGAAAAAAAAAAAGTATTATTGAGAGGAAAATAGAAGAAAATTCAATTTTGTAATGGAATGAAGAACAATGTGTGGATTAACAGTATTACACATAGATTCTATTTGTCACACATCCATCCAGACTAGTGCAATCGGAGAACTCCAACTCCCAGAACTCTTGTGAGCTACTGAGCATTTTCTCTTGCATTTGCACACTTGTTTTTTCTGACTTTTGTTCTGGATTTTTGATGCTGCTTTTTGTCTCTGCCCTTTTTGGATTTGATTGCCCTCTGGTTATATTTGTCTTTTTGTGTTAACACTTAGCTTAAGACTTTGTGACAGACTTACCAAACTCTCAAGGCTTCATCACCATACTTACCATTACAGACAGATTTTCCCATAGTGTACACTTTATTCCCTTTTCATCACTACCCATGGCTTTTCAGACAGCAGAGACCTTGATTAACCAAATTTTTCAATACTTTGGCATTCCTGAGGACATTATTTCTGACCTTTGGTACTTTAAGATTTTTATAACAGTTGAATTTTAATTCAACAGTTTTGAGAATCTCCATGACAGGAGAATGTTCATTCTTGTAGAACATAATTATTCATGAGCGCAGTCAAGAAGTACATTTAGGATTCTTATGTGTAGATATTGACATAGTTCTGTGTTGCCACCCTGAATAAAGGGAATAAAAGACCACGGTAGCACCTGTGCAGTTTCCCCACGGATGGCTTTATCTTGAATGAACAATAATACATAATACATAAGACAAGGCTTGTTTACTCACACTCCCATATAGTCCATTGGTAATAAAATAAGATTTTGGTTACAGTCCAAGTAACTTATTCTCTTCAATTCACACCTTACATATTCAATGTTAGAAAATGATATAAAAAGAATGAAGTTCCCCTCTTATAAATCGCTATATATATATATATATATATATATATATATATATATATATATATATATATATATATATATACACACACACACACACACACAAATGTGCATATACATCTACACACACAGTATGAAAATTAGCGTAAGCTGATTATTTGAACATTCAGCCTCCAACTTCACATATTTTACACTTCTTTGCAAATATAACAAGCCATATAACGTACAAAATAAATCTCACATTTCGCTCTTTTGATAATATTCTCAAAAAGTACACAGAAAATGACTTCTTAGTAAAGGAACAGTTCTAAACATATGATTCGTTTACAACTACGTCTATCCGCCATTACTAGTTAACTACGCACGTTTCATCCGATCAGCAGCGCTTTAAAATGGCGGCAGTGACCCATTTACTAACAAACTTCACCACATGAGCCACAGCGAAGCAATGAGCTAAACCAACAGTTTTTAACAGAAAACATGCATATTTTTATAGATTTCTCACATTCACAATCACCACAACTGTTCTTTATTATGACAAAGCACCATCAGCTATGGCTTTTCCATTCAGTCTGACCCAGTAGCCTCGGCTAGATTTGCTAGCAACGTTCAACAAAAACACTGAAATAACGTCTTTTACAGATATCAAATAATATCATATAAAGCTAAACACTTCTCTCTTATATCGTTTCTACCAATAACGAACCATATTTCTCTGGATTCGTACCTGAATAAAGGGAATAAAAGACCACGGTAGCACCTGTGCAGTTTCCCCACAGATGGCTTTATCCGTGAATGAGGAAAAGTCCGCGGTCACCCCCTAATGCCTAAATCAAGGCATAGCCAAACAACTGCAGATCACTATCATCAGGACTACTGGTAGATTTCAGACTGAATGGAGCAGCCATGCGATGTACGTGCAAATGATTATTTTTTCATGAATTTACAATTAGTTTCGTTTTTCTTTTTTTCACATGAATCGCATGAATAATTCCAGTTACTGGGCATTTTATGCACCATTTTTTCACTCTGACACATCTGCAAAGGTCAGAAAGTTTAAAATAATGATAGTTAGTATTACATAGAATGTTAGTATAGCATAGCCTATTTGTAATCACCACTGAAGGGTGCGCATAGAGGCAAATCTGTTTAAACCAGGATGAAACAGCATATTCTCATTGGTCAGATCACTCATCTTTAATTATGATGGCGTGTCTGATTTCTGGTAATTATGGTTCTGTAAAGCTAAAATCCTGCAGTGCTTTGGCCATTTCTGAATTTTCACTAGAAAATCTAGATTTTGTCACAGATGGCTAATTGCAGGTGAATGGCTGTAAAATGTGTCTTTTGTTAAGCGTTGTTGTTTACAGAGTGGAGTGAGATAGAACCTGAAACCCCACAGAGGTCACAGTCAGATCAGAATTTATTTAACGATGCAAATACATGCAGTGTACTGTGAGGCAAAATAGTCCCCCCCCCAAAAACATATTATTTCAGATTTTTCACTATTTTCCATAAACATTCCATATGAAGATGTGTAGACTCACTGGTGGTTTTGGATAGTAAGTAAAATGTCTATATTTGTGTTGTTGTCATGGCGACCCCTGTTTCCTATCACCACCACTCTAAACAGTCTCTACAATGAACCATTTCGCACCAAAAGCACTCTTAATCACTGTGTATTTACATCACAAACACTGAATTTGACGAAAATGGAGAAAAACAGTGTTACTAGGCTGCTTTAACACTGTGAAGTAATGGAATTGAATTGACATGGTGTAAGACACACACGTTTGTTCGGTTAATTTACCAATAACAGTTCATTTTAAAATAACTGAAAACTACCTTTTGAAATTTTGAAAACTAACTTTTTAAATTCAACCACTATTGTTTTTAAAGGCTACACAGATAGGCTAAGGGGGGTAGGATGTTAGTGAAAGACTTGGGGGGTTCTGTCACCTCATTTACTGCCAAAACTGCAGTATGACTGAAACCTCATACTCAAAGGGTGGCTGAGAAGGTGTTGAGGTTTATGAGTGTATATGGTAGCTGGACTCTGTAGTGTGAAAATGTAGTTTTCCTGTGAGATAGTTTGGTGCTCTGGCTCTCTCGGTCTCAGAGTTAGAATCTGACACATTTACCTCTACAAAGTTCTTCACGATTTTCTACAAATACAAGAGTTAGTATGGTTTCCTCTTTTTTTCCATTTTTCCTTTTTCTTTCACACAGTTTTGCAGTTGCCTAGTCCTTTAAAAATCTAATCGTGTATGCGATCTGGTGAGATTCCTTCAGAGTTTAATTTTCACCCAAAAGCACAACAATCAAAGATCTCAAACATATACAGATTTTAATTATGTTTCATTAGCTGACAACATAAAACAACTATGGTTCTGTGTCTTTGTTCCTTCAGGTTGGAGCAGTGTTCCCCAGGCAGAGTTCCTGGTCCCGTGGCCGCATCCCGCGGCATTCCTGATCCCGTGGCCACATCCCGCTGCCAGTCACCGCACCTCTGGACCTGCCTGCCCCCGTGGGCATCATTGCAGGCCCGCCTGCCCCCGTGGACGTCGTTGCAGGCCAGCATGGAAATCGCAGCCCCTTTATTCCCGCTCGTCCTGCCCTCGCCTGTGTCTGTTTCCCGTGGGCCTCCTGTTTCTGTGTCTGCTGTTTCCCATGGGCCTCCTGTTTCTGTGTCTGCTGTTCCCCGTGGGCCCCCTGTTTCTCCTGTGTCTGCTGTTCCCCATGGGCCTCTTGCTTCTGTGTCTGCTTCTGTGTCTCCTGTTTCTGTTCCTTTGTTTTTGCCCTGCTCTTTTCCTGTTTCTGTCTTGTGCCCCTCTGTTGTGTCTGTGCCCGTTCCCATTCCGGTTGTTGTTCCTGTGTCTCCTTTTGTTTCTGTCCTTGTTTCTGTCTGTGTGCCTGTCTCTGTGCCTGTGTCGGTCTTGGTTCCTGTTCCCCTGTCTTTTGCGTGGTCTGTCTTGTGTGCTTATTTTCCTCGTCCTGTTGTTCTTCCGGTCGTCTCTTGTTCGGCATCATTTTGTGGTGTGCCTCTTCATCCTCCCTCCATGTTTCGTCCTCGTTCTGTTTGTGTTTCGTCTGTTCCTGTGTCTGGTGTTGTGTCTCATGTTTCTGTGCCTTTGGCTTCCACTAGTGTTCCCGTTTCTGCCTCTGTGCCCATTTCTGCCTCTGTGCCTGTGGTTCCTGTTCCGGGCCTCTGTGTCTGTTCCCCTCCTTGTCCAGTTTGGTTCTGCCTTTGTTTTTGTCTTTGTGGGGAGTACTGTCACGATTGGCCCCTTCCAGTCTTGTCCTTGTGTTCGTGTTTTGGTTTAGCCGTTGTGCGTTTGCTTTGGTTTAGCCCCCTCGTTTCGTCACTCTGCCCCTATTGTCTTCACCTGTTTTCCGTCTGTCCGTCGTTTTCCCTGTGTATTTAAGCCCTGTGTTTGCCCCTTGTGTTTGCTGGTCTTTGTTGGTTGTTCTGGTTACTGTGTGTTGTTTGAACCTGCTTATTGCTTATTGTTGGTCTGTCATGTCTGCCCCTCATTCAATCCATGTTGGCTCTATGACCCTGGACCGTCTTTACTATGGATTGCTACTACCCTGGATTTGCCCATAATAAATCTTGCTTATCTCCGCATATGCGTCCACCTCCTCGCTCCCCGTTACAGCAGGCGAGCACAGGGATGCCAGAAGACGTGCAGACTGCTGCTTTCCAACCCCAGGATTTGAGATGGGGCACACAATTTTTGACGTAGAATGCGCAAGACTCCAGGCCAGGACGGCAACACATAGACTTCCTGCGGAGACTGAAGAAGGCTCATCTCCCCCCTCCTATCCTCACCATGTTCTACAGGGGGACTGTGGAGAGTATTCTGAGCAGCTGCATCATTGCATGGTTTGGGAATTGCACCGCCTTAGACTGCAAGACCCTACAGCATATAGTGAGGACAACTGAGAAGATCATTGGGGTCTCTCTCCCCTCCATCATGGACATCTACACCACACGTTGTATCCAGGAAGCCACTAGCATTGTGGACGACCTCATTCACCCCTCACATGGACTTTTTTCACTGCTGCTGTCTGGCAGAAGGTACCGGAGCATCCGTAACAGACTCCGCAACAGCTTTATTCCTCAAGCAATCAGGTTTTTAAACTCACAAGGACTGAGCTAACCCCCACCGCCCCCCAACATACACACACTCCACACACACAACTCTTTTGATGCTCTACTTGCACTATCTGGATCATTGCTGCTAACACTGTGTTAACACTAATCTTCCGCTAGCTACGAAAATTTTCGTAAGGGAAACCAGCGACCATGCATGGAGTGCGGTGGAAGTGGAAACCCCCCATGCCCACAGAAAGCTCCTACAGCTCCCAAAGCACCTAACATGACACAACTTGAAGGTGAACTTCAAGTTACAACCCGAGTGTATATGTTACCGATCCGACAGCGCGACGGAGAATCTGTACAATCGTGTTTCAAAAGTTATAATTCAAGGGCGCGTAGTAGCGACGGACGGAGCAGTGGCGATTTCTCTAAGACTGCAAGGGAAGCTCAGCTTGCCCTAAAATGTCAAATATGTTCAGTTGTGTTAACATTTCATTCACTACAAATGCGTTAAAAGCTGAGTGTCTTTTCACTTCAACAGGACCGCTCATTCAAACGGGACGTTTTTTTCATTGCTTCGAAACTCGCCGGTCATTGGATAAATGCCACGATTTTGTCCCGCCCCCGAACGCAGAGCGTCTATGTGGTGAATGGAGCTGTGGGCGGGTCTGGACGCGGAGCTTCTGCAAAATGATTGAAGGATCAGACGAAAGGCTGAATCCTGTTTTGATTGACAGCTATTTTTACCCATTTACGTCAAAAGACAAACTGCAACCCATTTCTTGGCGTTTACTTGGTGAAATTACTTGTGCATTTCCGTTGTTCATTGTGTAAATAAAACACACTCCTAGTATTTTTGTGTTTCAGTTTAACATAATTTCAACATTTCCTTGTACGAGTTTAATTTCGTTTCGTTAGTTTGTTCAGTCAGTCGTTCATACTATTGTCAAGGTCGAAGTGAACTAGCCAGCAAACAAGGTTCACACACAGAGCTGGTGTCTCAGTCCTCCTCTGTGAATTAACATAATAAAGGGTGATGTATGGTCCTGCTAATTGCTGGCAAGAAGGAGGGGTGATGTCCTGAGGATCTTGAAATCTCAGGAGGTCTAGTGTTAACTGGTTTTTCTACCTCAGTAACTGCTGTGTTTATGTCAGTCATCTGACTGTGTGGCTCACAGATCATGTTAATATCTCTGCACCTTATTCTCACCACCTCATGTCCAGAATGAGTGCTGTGTCGGTGCTGCACTGTCCTGTCTGTTTACTGTGTCTAATGTCTGTTTATCATATTTATTGTTTCTAGCTTCATTTTTTGTTTGCACACGATGTCTGCACATTCACACTTTGTACTTTTTGTTCCTTCTTGCACCGTGTTGTTCCTGGAGGAACGTAATTTCACTCCACTGTGTACTTGTACATAGATGGAATGACAATAAAAGCCTCTTGACTTGACTTTGACTGCAACACTGAGCAAAGTGTGGAGGAGCAAAACGCAGACCTGAGCAACTGTGTACTGGTGCTACAGTGCCTGGACAAAAAAGGGACAGAGACACACATAATGTCCAATGCATATGCAGCAGAGCGTAACACCCCAAATGTGAACCTCAAAAGAAAACACACATCACTAACACCTGGAAAGGGCATCTATGACCACTTGTTTTATGGCAGATAGATAAACAGAAACCTTGCAGTATAAGGGACCAGTGCATTAACGCTGATATATGTTGGACTTATGACTGAGAAGAACTACAGGGTTGTGGTCAGTGAAAATTTTGATGAGAACAGAAGTGCTACCAAGGTAACAACGGAGCCAGAGATTTCTTTTCAATGGTTCTAAAGGCTAATTGATGCTTTCAAAACCTATTGGAAAGGAAACGCTTGAAGAACACTGCCAGCAACTGTATCACATGCAACAGCTTATTGAAATCAAGTGCAGCAAGCATGGGGGAACTGATGAGTAGCAGAATCAGATGCTGACTTGCACTCGGATGATCACACAAAAAGGGACATCTGATTGCAGAAGGTTAATGCAGGGTGGCACAATAACCAAAACATGTACAAAAGCAGTTGTAGTGTTGCCTGCACCTTAGTGTCTCTAAGGTTCACCTGACCCTGTCCTGCAGTCTTCCCAAACTAGGAAATAACTCCTTTATCAAATTCACACTTTTTCAAATCTAGGACAAAGAACGCATTTTGGAAACGGCTCTAAAAGACACTGTTTGCGCATTTTAGAAGATGATCTTGATAAAGTCTGCTTTTTGTGGTGAGATCTTTGTGGTGAGATGTTTCTTGTGAGCAGTTTGTGGTGAGCAGAGCGTGCTTACTGGCATATTTAGCACAGAGATAAGCATCATTGTGGTGGATTAATCAGATGAAGTCACAATAAAAAGGAGAGGGTGGATACGTTCACCTCATCATTCACTCACAGAGCTTCAAGCCTGCATTACATCACATAGAGGTAAGAGCTGGAACACACACACTCACACACTGGTAGAAATGTCTAAAGTAAAAAGTGAATAATACTAAACAGTCAGTCATTGTAGCCTTTGTATTAGTGCTGTAAAATAATAATTCACCTGTTTCTACTTAGTTTCTTACCTCTTATGTATTTAATTGTTCTGGGACAGTGTAATGTAGAGACATAGACACGGGCTGAAATTACAGTAAGACTAAGTGGCGATAGACCCGTAAATGCAGATTTACTTCTTTCCATCATGTGTTGTTTTTCACTGCATCTTACATCAGGTGAAAAAATCAGAATAATGTGAGTGATTACCCTGAAACTATGACTCAAATACCTCATTGTATTCATTGTTGTTATGTTACTTTTACATGTTGGCTCACCTACAGACATGGAAGCAAATATACTAAGATCCAAACTAATTTGAGTGATGGAAAAACAACGCAACACAACATTTTTTATGACTAACACTTCATTGACAATTTAGTTGTTCATCCAAAGGATTCATCAGATTCCAACATGTGACAGACGTACAGGTTTCCATTCATAGGACCATGATGTCCATTGTCAACACCATGACCGTGACAACTGATCACTGTGTTGTGTAAACACTTTATATATAGGCAAGCGTAGAAATCATGTGGTAGCTTAACGTTGCATGTGTTCATGTGCAGACATATGCATTGATATGCATTGGTAATAAAAAAATAAAATAAATAAAGCTTCTGTATAAGTTGCAGTATAAGTTTAACTCCGTTGTTAAGTACAGAATAAGTGGGCCTTCTTCCTCGCTCTTGTAAGTGTAAACAATATTATGAACAGTGCTGCCTCACAATGAACAAGTCCTGGTGTTATCAGAATAAAGTTCCAACCATAACTTAAGGTTCTTATAGGAAAATATGCCTAGGCAATGCGTTGTCGAACATTGAAAGTGGGAGTGACTAGGCTAGCTAATATCCAAGCTTGTTGCATGGCCCCGATCTTAAACATTTCACATGCTCCGAATGAACACAATGGCTTTTTCATAATGGGTGAAATGTTTAACACTCTGTAGTTCAGTTCTTAGGCCCAATCCCATTTCACCCCTTGGCCCTACCACTTAGCCCATAGCCCTCTGTTTTGCGCGTTCACGTCTAGGGGTAGGGTGTCCTGATTTTTGTTGAGATGGAGGGGTAGGGCAAAGTGTTAGAGCTGTATGGCCCTCCAAACTAAGATACACTCCAAACTCCAAACTCCAATCATAGCAGAGTGTTATGAGAAAAAATGAAAACTCACTTGTGACTCAATTCCAAGGGGTTAGGGTGACACTTGAAAACAAGTGGTAGGAATTAAAAAAAGAAATGGGATTAGGCCTTAATGTAAATAGGAAAAGTAGAACAAACTTGATGCGGTCATGCAAGGCCTTCTTGCATTTCTTGAAGGTATTTTGATGATTGATATTAACAGGAACTGTTTAGCTGAAATCATTGCTGTTTAGGGGGGTTCCAGTAGTTCCTGAAAGCAAAGGTTGACACATTTTTGCCAAAAAAGACATTTAATGTTAGATGAACTGAAAACTATGTATTTATACACCTTCTGTAATATTTATTTTATAGGGTACTCTATGTGTTGTTACGAGATAAATGAAAATCTGATAATATTTGTGAGGGAAGGTTCACAAACATTGCAACACAGTAGTACACAATCTGCATTCAGTTGAAATTCAATACAATGACATATATTAATAAGACAGGTGTATACAACCTTTCTATAATAAAGATTTTCCATATATGTATTCATCTAGAATGATTACAGGTGTTATTTATATTATTATTATTATTATTATTATTATTAGCAACAACAGCAACAACAACAGTATTCATAGTAATACAAACTGTACAATTTTTCAAATACTTTCTGTAGCATTTTCTGCAAAAATTATGAATGTTTATAAATCAGATTATACTTGGGAGCACAAAGGTTACAAATGTACCTGAAAATAGTCATAACTCACTTACAATCTTTAACTTATGCTCAAAAATTTAAGAAAATAATCACTAAAGAAAATCAGTGTCAATGAAATTACCCATTATTATCGCTTAAATCAACAAACTAATTGCTATAGGTGCACATCTAATACAATGATGTTTTCTCACAGTTCTAAATTCACTTCTCTTATGCATTCATAAGGTAGTCTAATCTTAAACACGTTTGCAGATACTGAGTACAATTATCTTCAACTGGCCCAAGGAAACTCTTGAGTAAGACTTATTGATCAAAATGTACTATACTTTTCTGTTGAACTGTATTACTTTTACACGCATTCATTAACATTCATATCAACAGTGGAGACCCAAGGGTTCTCCGAGGGCTCAAATGTTCTAGCTTGTTATATAAATCTTTCCAGACTCCTTCCTATTTCCTCATAGCTGTGAGATGAGATCTCCATTGGGTACTGGGTATTTATGATGTGAATGGCCTGGCTGCCCACTGCTTCAACATACTGGCAAATTTCTGTACCTGGCCTGCTGCACTTGGCCTGGGAAAGTGACATAGACCTGTGGGGGATGTGTAACATCCACTTGCAGGAATACCTCTTCCTGTAAGATAGCTTAAATGACCTTTTCCAAACATCTTTCTAGTGTTTGAGGGTTGCCTTAGTTTCACATGTTGCCTGTCTTACTCAGGCATTGAGCCACAGATGAAGCCTTCTAATATGTGGTCAACAAGACTAAAGCAGGTGTATGTTCATGATATTTGGTTAGCAGAGTGTACAGCATAGGACTCATTACACAGCCCAGGGGGGTTCTAGTGTTTTGGCCAATAGAGCAGCACAACCCATTCATATTGCATCCTGACTGCATGAAGCCTATTTCTCAGGAAGTCTAGAACACGGCTGCATATTGAGAGCTCAGTCCAAGTGGGTGGACTATGCTGACTAGCTTTTGAGGCATGGTAGTATGGTGTTAAAAGCTGACCTAAAGTACATCAACTGGGTCATTTGTGTGCAGCATAACCCCAGCTAAATATTGCTTTTGGAGACTGTTGGCTGTTGCTAGGGAGATCAGGCTTGATTGGCATCCTCAGTAAATCAAGACAGACACAGTCTAAATATGCTGCAGCTAATAGTTGTTGGGGCCAAGGGATGATGTCCATCAGGTTTTAGGAGATGGTGGTGGCCCAGAGGAGCCCAAAGGGTATTTTTGTTTCAAGCTGCTGAAACTTTCACTGATTGAAAAGGCAAAGGGCACACATGGCTCTCAGGCAACATGAAAAAGGAAATCCTCTAACTTTGTTGAACACCAGCCCTTCAGTACTAAATTAAAGAACACTGTGTTGTCTTAAAAGTCAGTAATCACCCCTAGTCTCTGACCTGGTTCAGAGATGGTGGCTTTGTATTTTATAAAAGTGGGCAGTGTCTTCAGCAGATGCACATTATTTCTGTAATAAATTGGTTTCTGCTGACTTTTTTTCTTTTTTATACATAAAAGTTATTGTTGCTCAAAATGTTTGCCAATGCAAATCAACTGTAATCTAAAGACAGAGGAGATAAAGACTGAAAAACACTTGGAGTGTTCCTCTAATTACATTGCTCAGTTTGTGTTGGTGGAAATATAGACTGTAATCTTACATAAAATATATGGGTGAACATATTGGATGATGCTTAGCAGTATTGCAAATAATGTTCATGTGAAAATAAGTATGAAGTTAGACAGCACATAAAGGTCAGTAGTGCCACTGACATTATACTATTGAACAAATGGGAAGAAAACTTGGTGAGTCTGATGTGAGATTATTTAGAAACAGGAGTGGGAAATGATTTCATTGTCTGCTGTGGCTGTCCTATTGAAGTTTTGCCACTGACTAGTGGTTTCACATGTATTAGTAATCCTAATGCTGTGTGTCTTCACACACACCTCAAACTGAAAACTCACTTGCCCGTGAGAAAATATTTCTAACATATGGCTGCCAGTTGCTTTTTCAAATACATTTTAAATAGAATATGATAAAATACACCAACATGTAAAAAGCATTTTTGTCAATATTTTTGACAATATTTGCCATGAATGCACAAACAGGTCTGGTCCAGTTGGTATCAAGTGATCATAACAGTGAGTTTGTTTACATGGCAAATAAAACTAATTATGCTTGTGAGTTCAGACCATATCTTCAACATGGATTTTATATGTATAATGGAAAACTGAGTGAAGGACGGGAAGAACTCTGAGAACTTGAGCTGGAGTTCTGGGCAGCTTCTGCCTGTAGCTAGACAGCCAGAACCTCACATCAGCTGTAGTAGGACTGGGGCAGGACAAAATAAAAAATAGAATAAAATGTGCCATAACTTTTGCAGAGACCATAGTTATATTTTAGATATAGATATCTTGTGGGAGGTCCCCCGGGAGTATGGGGTACTGGGACTACTACTCAGAACAGTGAGACAGTTAGAGCTGTGTTCAAATACTCAGCATTAAGTCAGGCTCTTTCAGTGTTAGCGTTGGACTCTGCCAGGATTGCCCTATCTCCACTCCTGTTTGTGATATTCATGGCCAGAGCGTCAAGGCGTAGCTGAGTTCAGTAAGGGCATTATGTGTGGATGCTGGGGGGTGGCATCTCTGCTATTTGCAGATGATGTTGTTCTTTTGGCTGGATCGCATGGATGCTTCCAGCGCTCACTGAAGGATCAGCACCTTCAAGTCTGAGTCCATGGGCCTAGCCCAGAAAAGGATGGCATGCCAACTCCAGGTAAGGGGAAAGGACTTGCCCCAGGTGGAAGAGTTTAAGTATCTCAGGGTCTTGTTCATGAGTGATGGGAGGAGGGATCGTGAGATTGGCCACAGGCTGGGACAGGCGGCAGCAGTAATGCAGTCACTGTACCGGATTGTAGTGGTGAAGATAGAGCTGAGCTATAAGGCAAAAGTTTGGACCAACATTCGTCTCAGCCTCGGAAGTAATCTGGCAGTTGTGGCTCATGAAACTATATAAATGCTCGCTCACACACACACACACACACACACACACACACACTCACACACACACACACACACACACACACACACACACACACACACACACACACACTCTCTCACAAACTTCATCATAAATTCACAGATAATTTGAATGTTCCAGAGGTCATGCAAACTTGAAAATGTTAAAAGAAAAAAAAACACTGATTGTAAAAAAGGGTAAGGAGTCTAGGCAAATGTAAAGGTAGCTCTGCAGAATTAGTCAATATGTAGTCAATTAAAATGCTGCATAAGTATTGAGTTACTTTCATTCCATGAATGCATTTCATTTAAAACAAAATAAAGTTATACGGGTAATGGTAACTGTTCTTTACTTACATTTTAAGTAGGATTTGCAACAGTTCAAATGTTATTAAATTTACTTCTTACTCTGTCCAGAATGAGGGTTTTGCTTACTGTCGCTGCTTTTGTGGCTGTGGCCGGTGCAGCCAGAATGTCTTTGGAGGATCTGGAGTTCCACGGTTGGAAACAGAAGTTTGGTGAGAAATCTACATCAAATCTGCTTCTGTACAACAAATTACAATGTTCCTTTACTGCAGTGGCAAATTCTTTACTAAAACTGAAAAATATATATTGAATGTTTTTTTTATTGAAAGAATATTACATCTTTCATTTAAAATAATAATTTACACTTTAAAAAAACTAATATGTTTATGGCCTATGTAACATTTTTTGTCAGAAGCTCAGAAACAGAAAAGCTCCAGCAATTTTGAAAATGCAAATGCAAAAATACGACCTCAAATTCATAAACAGAACAGCAGATTTTAAAATGCAACAGCAAATCCAGAAACTTAACACCAAATTCAAGAAAACCATGAATTCAGAAATGCAACAGCAAATTTTTGCAATAGCAAAACCACAAACATGGTAACAACATCAAAAGATTGAAGAGAGACTGAGTGATGGACGCTCCTTATCTTTTTTTAAGTGGCCATATTTAATCATATTAAAGCTCTGCTCTGAATCATGTGCCGGTCTGCTGTCTGGAATATTGGTGCTGAAGATGTGAAGCAGAAACTCTGTAGCGGCCTGGAGGGACAAACTGTGTGCATGCATTTACAGTATGTGTGTCTGTGGAAAATAATGTGTATGCACTATATATATGTTTCCCTGTCAGGTAAAAGTTATGATTCAGTGGAAGAAGAGTCTCGCCGTAAGATGATCTGGCTGGACAATCGTAAACTGGTTCTGGAGCACAACATGCTGGCTGACCAGGGCATCAAAAGCTACAGACTCGGCATGAACCACTTTGCAGATATGGTGAGATCTCACTTAGACCTTTCATTAAACAATTCACTGATTTTTGTCCTTTAACTCTGTTTATTATGTGCTGTTCAGTAACTGCATTTGATTTCTGGGAAGTCGCAATTCTCTCACCATCGTCTTCTCCGACAGGATAATGAGGAGTACCAACAAATGTTCAAGGGCTGCCTGGGATCCTTCAATGAGTCCGAGATCGAGAGTGCAACTACATTTCTCCAACCGGTAGAGGGTGCTGCTCTGCCTAGTGCTGTGGACTGGAGGACTGCAGGCTATGTGACTGAGGTTAAGGACCAAAGTCATTGTGGCTCCTGCTGGGCTTTCAGTGCGGTGAGTTACAGCAGGACAGACAGAGAGGGAGAACCAGATGGAGGGATATTTTGTCGGATCAGTATAATTTACATTTCTGACAGTTTTGGTATATTTAATTTAAAAAATGTTGGTTTTACAAGGTGATACAAGACCAAACAGAAGCGTGGTAGTCACCATGCTCTCCACATTAGGATAATGCAGATAACCCTAAGAGATCAGCCGTTCTTTTGTGTCTGCTGCCTTGAAAACAAAGTGTATTTCTTCTAAACCGCTTCTCCTTCTGGGTCATGTGGGCGGGGGGCAGGTAAAACAGCACTCTAAGTATTTTTTGGTTAAAATCGAAAGAAATATTATTTTTGAGCCAGGAAAAAAAAAACATAAAATATGGTGCATGTTTGCTGCTGTGAGTCACCCTGTAAAGCCTGAAATAATTATTTAATATTCAGAGACATTGGGTTAGTAGTTTTTCACACCCTGTTGTACATCTTTACATATAAACATCACACGCACAGACCCAAAAGAACATCTGGCTCGATATTTTGATCTCAACTAATTTAAAATCACCATTATCAACAATAGTAGATAATTCACTCACGTCCTCAGAAGATACATCCTTCACCAAGTTTAGCCTGAGTTTACTTTGATTATTCTTTCAACACACTCGCAAAAGTTGGGGGTCCGAAGCACAAACTATGCTGCAAAATGTTCTTCCACACGTTACTATGATGCTGCGTTGTGCCTGGCATTTCAATTTCTAGCTAGACGGTGTTCTCCACAGCAGGGGACATAGCAAAAAATGTGTCAACCATCTACCCAGACAACGTAGACATTTTTTCAATTACTGTTACTCAAAGGAAGAAGGTATCATCATGCCTCATATCGTACTTTAACAATTTTGTTTATTATAAGATTTTATTTAAATAATGGACAATAAACAATGGACATCTTAATTATTGTTTTCATTTAAGACCATGGGCAAAAGTTCTTGTTTTAAGTGTTCATTAAATTCTTTAAGTAATAAATGGAAAGGAAAGTTATATTTGTCTCCCTTTTTTTTAATCTGAAAAAAAAAAAATAATAATACGATCTGTGACTCACAAACTGATACGATTTTGTGATCTGCTGCACCCCTAATAATGTTCATGGATGTAACTTTCACTTTCCCAGTGATACCATAGTCATCGGTTTTCACTGGTATCAGTGACTTTTTTGTTTTGTTTATAGATCTATTTCTCTGAATGTTCTCCACAAGGGGGAGCTGTTACGCTGAAGTAGCTTTAGTGTGCATCATTACAATGGATGACCTTTCATAAATATTGGTGATAGAAACAATTAAGTTAGTAAAATGAATAATGTTTATTATCAGCTTGTGGATAAATACAGGGGAATGTAGGAGTATGGGTGCTGTGGAAGAGTGGAATTTTAAATAGAGCATTATTTAAGAAAAGAAAATCATCAAGATTTCTGTTTTTCACCCCCTTTGTTTTCTATCACCCCCCTCTCTCAGACGGGGGCGCTTGAGGGTCAGATGTTCAAGAAGACAAACAAGCTGGTAAGCTTGAGTGAGCAACAGCTGGTGGACTGTTCTGGGAGTTCTGGAAACCATGGCTGTAATGGTGGCCGTGTATCAAAGGCCTTTGATTACATCAAGAAAAGTGGAGGCCTGGAGGCAGCGAACACCTATCCATACCAGGCCATGGTGAGGCTGCGGTAGTTAATGATGCCAATAATTTAATTAGGGAGACACAAATTTGTCCTTTTGCCAAAATGTATTTGATCAACTGAGGCATTTTTTGCTGTCTGAAGTTTGCTTTGCATGCTGTAAAGTGGAGCTACAATGCTAACTCGTAGTGCTATTTTGTCCACACATTTTTGCTCATTTTTAAAGCAGTAAGTCAAGCAGGTATTTGATGATTTGGGCATTCAGTTTGCAGAGTGCTAAGTAGTGTGGTTGATAGGCTCCAGAGCAAAACTTTACTGGGTGAGAAGAAAATTTTGCAGTTGTTTTTGAACTTTGAACTAGCTGACCCTGACTGTTTTCATCTTTCCTCAGGAAGGGCCATGCAGGTTTAATAACCAGAAAATTTGGGCTAAGTGTTCCGACTATAACAAGGTGCAGCACACAGAAGACGCTCTGCAGTACGCTGTGGCCACAGTTGGGCCTATTTCTGTATCTGTGGATGTTTCCAAAGACAGCTTCCAGCTCTATGTGTCAGGTAACCCTCAGGAATCTGCTCTACTCATTACCATATTCTGTATTTCAGGCATACGTGAGGAAATTCACAGTTCTAAAATAGTGATTGATTTCAGTGAAACACAAACATTTCCTTCCTCCATCAGGATTAGGAGAAACGATAGAAAGGTGTTAGTAAGGAATGTGTAATGCCTGGCTCACACTATCCTTAACATTTGGAGTTGTTTCGGTTTCTTTTTCATTTTCATTCCTGAAATTAAAAAAAAAAAAAAAAAACATTGGAAGATCAAGCACACAGCTCAATGACAATTCATTCAGCTCACGGTGACAGAACAATGCTAAGATCGGTTAGCTTATAAGTTAGCTTTAGTTAAGTAAGCTGTTGATAGTTACCAGATTTGACAGGACTGTATACATTTGACATTCATCTCACATTTGGCAATAAAACCAAAAGATTTATGGGTGGCCACTTCGTTTTTCTCCCATTAAATGAAAAACATCATGGCAAAATGTCAGAGGAAGCCCTCAAGCGAGTCCTAAATGAATAGGAGTCAATGGAGCTAAACAAGAAGTTAAAATGTTTTCTGAAGGCTTGTCCAGGACCTTCCTTTAATTTTGGAAAATGGAAGGATGAATTTCACTAAAAATGCAAAGGAAACTTACTTATATTTCTTCTTTCTACAGCAAACAGGTTTTGGGCTGCAGGATGCTAGCATTACTGTTTTTGAATGCTGACTGCTTAGCATCACTGCTACTGAGCGCTGATTGTTTAGCATCACTGCTACTAAGCGCTGTGTTAGCGTCACTGCTACTGAGTGCTGTTTGGTTAGCATCACTGCTACTAAGCACTGTGTTAGCATCACTGCTACTGAGCGCTGATTGGTTAGCATCACTGCTACTGAGCGCTGATTGGTTAGCATTACTGCTACTGAGCGCTGATTGGTTAGCATCACTGCTACTCAGCGCTGATTGGTTAGCATTACTGCTACTGAGCGCTGATTGGTTAGCATCACTGTTACTAAGCGCTGTGTTAGCGTCACTGCTACTGTGCGCTGTTTGGTTAGCATCACTGCTACTAAGCATTGTGTTAGCATCACTGCTACTGAGCGCTGATTGGTTAGCATTACTGCTACTGAGTGCTGATTGGTTAGCATCACTGCTACTAAGCGCTGTGTTAGCGTCACTGCTACTGAGCGCTGTTTGGTTAGCATCACTGCTACTAAGCACTGTGTTAGCATCACTGCTACTGAGCGCTGATTGGTTAGCATCACTGCTACTGAGTGCTGATTGGTTAGCATTACTGCTACTGAGCGCTGATTGGTTAGCATTACTGCTACTAAGCACTGTGTTAGGATCACTGCTACTGAGCGCTGATTGGTTAGCATCACTGCTACTGAGCGCTGATTGGTTAGCATCACTGCTACTCAGCGCTGATTAGTTAGCATTACTGCTACTGAGCGCTGATTGGTTAGCATCACTGCTACTGAGCGCTGATTGGTTAGCATCACTGCTACTGAGCGCTGTTTGGTTAGCATCACTGCTACTGAGCACTGATTGGTTAGCATCACTGCTACAGAGCGCTGATTGGTTAGCATCACTGCTACAGAGTGCTGATTGGTTAGCATCACTGCTACTGAGTGCTGTGTTAGCATCACTGCTACTGAGCGCTGATTGGTTAGCATCACTGCTACTGAGAGCTGATTGATTAGCATTACTGCAACTGAGCACTGATTGTTTAGCATTACTGCTACTGAGCGCTGATTGGTTAGCATCACTTCTACTGAGAGCTGATTGATTAGCATTACTGCTACTGAGCACTGATTGTTTAGCATTACTGCTACTGAGCACTGATTGTTTAGCATTACTGCTACTGAACACTGATTGTTTAGCTATGCTGAGTGCTGAAAAGTCTTATAACTCAAAATCAAAAGCTCTCGAAAATATGATCAGAACATCAAGCCAGTTTATTTTTGAATGATAAAATGTTTCAGATGCTCCTATGTGTGCTTTTATGGGGCAGTCGGGGGCTGGAGGTTAGGGAACTGGAAGATTGCCGGTTTGATCCCCAGTGCTGACAGTCCATGACTGAGGTGTCCTTGAGCAAGGCACCTAACCCCCAATTGCTCCCCAGGCGCTGTGGATAGGACTGCCCACCGCTCCGGGCAAGTGTGCTCACTGCCCCTTAGTGTGTGTGTGCTCATTAGTGTGTATGTGGTGTTTCACTTCATGGATGGGTTGAATGCGGAGTTGCTATTTCCCCGTTTGTTGGATTAAAAAAGTGTCATTTATTTATTTTAAATGTTCATTTGTGTTAATAATCTGTTAGCACACATGTTGTGGATATTACTATCTTAGCATATACTGAAAGTTTGACTCACCTAGCAACAGTAACTGAGGGAGGCAGGACTTTCTCTGAATTTTGTTAATAGTCCATTTGATTTATCAGATAATTGTTGCACATCCTAATTGAAAGCTGGTAACCTGAATGTTTACAGGTGTGTATGATGAGCCAAACTGCAGCAGCACTAAGCTGGGTCACGCCATGCTGGCTGTTGGTTACGGCACTGATAAGCAGGGAAGGGACTACTGGCTGGTCAAGAACAGGTAATTTAACAAACCAGCCAAACATTAAAAGAGATGATTCCTGGTCACATGACAGTCAGGGATGTGGAGTAACGTGCTTTACTCAGAGGACAAAAATCCAAAAATATCCACCATTTGTTTTGCAGCTGGGGTGTTAAATGGGGTGAAAAAGGCTACATCAAGATGTCCAGGAACAAGGGTAACCAGTGTGGTATCGCCACAAGGCCCTCCTTCCCTGTGGTTTAAAGGTATAACTTCAATAAATCTGTGTCAGTCCTCATCTACAGAGACCTACACTGTTGGGTTCAGTTTCAGCTGCCTGTTTGAGAAGCTGATGGAGACTTTCATAAACTAGAATCATGGTGTAAATAATCACGAGTTTGAATGACCATTATAAAACCCCTGTGGTCAAACGTATTTGCCATAGTTGCCACAGATGTGAAGTTAAAAGACTCAGGTCAGTTGATCTCCTGGAGCAGAGATGGGATCTCCAGAATTAGAACTGAACTACAGCAATGTATACATGGTATCTCTAAGTGTAACACAACATTAAGGATGCAGCTGGTCTTGTGAGTAAATTCTATTAATTGTTCTTTATCTACAGACTGGAGAGAGCCAGAACCTGAAAACCCCACAGAGGAGGATCCACTTTGCTCAGAATGCATTTACTGATTAAGCAAACAAAAACGTCTTTCTTCCGTCTTTCCCTTTTCTCTGTTTAAAAGTGGCTTTAAACCACGATGCTTTCTTAAAAATACTAATTAATCTCTGTGAAACCCAGCTCTTTCTGACTGCTGAAAATATAATAAACACTTGGCATTCACAAAATATCTGATGTCTGTGAGTCATACCAGCCCATAAACACACATTATGAAAAAATGTGATCTGTAATTCATGACAAACTTCACTTGAATGACTTTTTTTGCATTCTCTGCATCTAGCACTGAATGTTTCTCTGCAATGAAAGACTCATTATTTGAAGGCATAGTGAACTTGAACAGCACTTCTGTAATGACTGCATAAAGTTGTAGTCACACTTTTTTCTCAGGCTAAAAGGCTTGAGTTCCTATCTCTGCTTGTTGTACATATTAACCTGATAGAAAAACATACAAACATGTCCACAGTCTTCAGATTAGAAGCTTCGCAGTTTCTTCTTTCTGCATATTGGGACGGTCATGGGCTGGCAGCCTTATGAACTTAAAGTCTTCGGTTCGATCCCCAGAGCCAACAATACATGACTGAGGTGTCCTTGAGCAAGACACCTTACCCCCCAACTGCTCCCCAGGTGCTGCAGATAGGGCTGCCCACTTCTCCGGGCAAGTGTGCTTACTAATGTGCATGCGGTGTTTGACTTTACGGATGGGTTAAATGTGGAGGTGAACATTTCCCTGTTGTGGGACTAATAAGGGGCACTTAATCTTAATTACACAGATAATAAAGACAGTCAGTAAAGTCCTGTGAAAATAAACTGTTAGACCTGAATCATAAGCCCCCAACATCACAATAACAACAGGTCATTATTTTTATTTGTATAGTGAGCAAACTGGTCTCTGATATGGTGAGCTTTACCAGTTACCATCTAGAGCAACAGCCATGTAGTTGAATCTACTGCACAGTGTTGGTGCACTTGAGCACCATTATCAGCTATTGATGACCATTTGGAGCTGAATCAGGTCAGTACAGGTAAATACACTAAATACAGCAGGTGTGGGGTACACAATAAATAGACATCTGTGGGGCAGATTTACTAAACAGGGCATTATTGAGTCTACCAACACTGCACTGGTGGGTGTGGCCAGTTTAGTGACTTATCTACTAAGGACTTTTGTGCAAATGAACACTTCATAATTAACATAAGAGCAGCACAACATAACCACCTGTTTGGTGTGCGGTATGAAAGCCTGTTTCAGCCACATAAAAGAAAATGATCTGTTCTTTCTCTCATTCTGGTGATTTTGACTTGTAATTACTTATTTTTGAAAAGGTATGGTTTTATTTTGGTATAATAAACCATTATTTTAATAAAATGGGACATTATTTTGATATTATACACCAGGCTTTCAGGAGAATTGGTGATGGTTTTGACCTTCTGTTTCAAACACATTTTGGGCTGTGGGATGAGCTAAAGTGGAATTCGTTGAACTTGTGCCTGCATGAGCTCTCAGCCCCATGCAGTGCACCATGATCTAGTTAAATAAATAAAGTGTAGACATTGAGAATTAATTACGTTTGTTTTTCTTTTATATAAAAGAACACATTGATTTGGAAATTAAGTGTAACTGAGTGCAGAATGGTATCAATACAGGTATCGCTTGAAGTGGCAGAAGGAACTGAGTGACAGTGCAGTGCAGAGTTCCTCCACTGAAGGGCGATAATGAACAATGAAGAAGTGGGACCTGTCCTTACAGACATATTTAGATTTTAAAGAAGGATGTGTCGTGTAGACATAAGCTGGCGTGCAGGTGTAGCTCTGTAGTTCTTGTGCAGAGACAGTGATGATTTCATCTCTTCAGCTCACAGTTCCTTTTTTAATGATTTATTAGTGCTTAATAAACATGTTAATGTATCCGTTTACCTTTCTACAACCTGATTTAATCACGTATATGTACACATTTACTACCTGATTTAAGCATGACATTATAGAAGGCAAAGTGAAATTCTGTTTACAACAAGCAAAATAGATGTTTAAACACAGATAAATAGAACAGCCTCAGTAACACAGGAAGCTCATGCAGATACGAGAGCTCATGACCCCTGTTCTTCAGTGTGGATACTGGCTGCACCTCAGCAAAATGACTGTTGTCAGTAGTTACTTGGGCTGGGCACTGAGCTGTCGATGCCTTCCAGGACACTAGGCAGCACTAGAGTACTTGACACAGGTGGGTCAGTGCCCTCCAGGGCATTAGATTATGCTTGGGCATGCCCTCCCAGAGTCTAAGCAGCCTGTTGAAACTGACCCACAATGTGTCCAAATAGAAATGTCTGAAAAAAGGAAAGGGTATAAAAACATAAGATATTTATGAAAATAATCTCTGCATCTTGTAAAGGTTCAGAACTTTTTGAGTACAAAGTATGGACTGACATACCAGACACTTGTTGCATTCTTGAAGACAGTATTGGTAGTACTATTATGTACAACCATATGCAATCATTTCAGTGCAGAATTATGTACAATAACAGATACATTATGTATACATTTATAAGTGAACCATGAATCTATGTTGAAGTAAAATGTTTAAGTACATTTGATGTTACATAAAGAAATTCTTGCAAATAAGTGGAGGAAAGGAGAGGTCAAGGCAGTAATCTCACTGCAGTGTCCAACACTCAATCGTCAGCTCATGGTCACATGACTCAATGATAGGACAGGCCCTAGCCTTTTGAGGGGCCTAAGCAGGTTTTTTTTTCTGACCCCTCAACTTGTTTGCTGATGTATTGTAAAATTAAAAACTAAATAATAACAATAACTTCCACAAGCTGTCTAAATTATGTAAATTATGCTAATTTGTGTACTGCTATAATTTGTGTGGTTGCTTGTTTGAGGTTCTAGTTACAGTTTAAATTCAAGCAAAGGCAAAGTTTATTTATATAGCACTTTTTGTAACAGCAAGTCCCCATAAGCATCGCCAGTTGCGACGGTGACAGGAAAAGCTCCCTAAGAGCAAGAGGAAGAAACCTTGACAGGAACCAAGACTCAAAAGAGGAACCCATCCTCCTCTGGTCCACATTGGATAGCAAACAGAAACAACAGGGAATAAGATTTGACCATCAGTATAAGATATGCAAAATGGGAAAAGCAGGAATAGCAATATCAATGATTGTCAAAATGCAGCATCATCAGGAGGGTCCGTTCATGCAGGTGAGGTTTGCACAGTGTTGTACAGCAAGAAGCTCCATGGTCAGACTGGTCCAGAAGGATGGCGAGCAGTGGGCACTTAATCAATGCAGATGAAGAACAGCATCAGACACACAGGATGGGCAGTTGTTCAGCTCAGCAAAGAAACATACAGGTGGTTAGTTCTGTTATATCAGAGTGATTACAGTATACAGTGTTAACAGATAGCAGCAGAGACTCCGGCAGGTCAAGCTTTTACAGCCTAACTGAAAAAAACTGATTTTGCCACGTTGCGACTGCCCTGAGAGCAACAACTGTAATGAAGCATTCAGGTCAACAAAACACATCAAGCAAGGCTGATGTGTTTTGTTGACCTGAATGCTTCAACTTCAGTTGCTCAACAGTCCGGGGTCTCCGTTGTCGTATTTTGCGCTTCATACTGCGTCACACATTTTCAATGGGAGACAGGTCTGGACTGCAGGCAGGCCAGTCTAGTACCCACACTCTTTTACTATGAAGCCGCGCTGTTGTTACACGTGCAGAATGTGGCTTGGCATTGTCTTGCTGAAATAAGCAGGGACATCCCTGAAAAAGACGTTGCTTGGATGGCAGCATATGTTGCTCCAAAACCTGTATGTATCTTTCAGCATTAATGGTGCTTTCACAGATGTGCAAGTTACCCATGGGCACTAACACCCCCCACACCATCAGAGATGCTGGCTTTTGATCTTTGCACTGACAACAGTCTGGACAGTCCTTTTCCTCTTTGGCCTGGAGGACACAACGTCCATGATTTCCAAAAGCAATTTGAAATGTGGACTCGTCAGACCACAGGACACTTTTCCACTTTGTGGAATCTCAGATGAGCTCGGGCCCAGAGAAGTGTGTGTAATTGTTAGTTCATCACTTCTACTATGACTACCACTTATTACCATAATGATAATAATAATAATAATAGCTCTTCCTCTTCTTCTTCTTCTATCCTACCACAAGGTAGTACTTTCTTTGCTTGCAATGCTGCTTTTTGTTGTGTTTAAATCAGATTTCCCTTTCAGTAGTTTCAAGTAATGGTCAGAAACCAAAACATGAGTGTCACATCAATGTCTATCAGTGGAGTGATGATAATGATGTTTTTAAAACATAATTCATGCTCTTTGTATTTAAACAGATTCAGATGGCTGATCAGGTTGTGTAATTCTTTATGGTTTGAATACAAATATACAGCATAGTATTTTTACTGATACAATGAGAAAGAATGGGTGGTTTTATAGCGCTGAAGTTGACTACATCCAAATACATCCTCCTCCAGTTCACCTTTCAACACGACATCCAACCTGATAGGGCCGGAGAGGATCTGCCATAAAAAGGATAAACTACCCAAAGCTTTTAGACATGTATCTAAGAGGACTTGCAGCTGTAATTTCTGCCAAAGAGGCTTCTGCAAGCACTGAATTAAGGGTTTAGCACAAACACCTCACTGAAGAACATATGTTAATGAAGGAAATTGCATCCATAGCCTTCAGCAGTTTGTAGACAGAATTGACAAGACTTCCTCTTGGGGTTGATGAAATAAAACATGCTCATGTTTGACCAGTCTGCATTTATAGGAAGTGTTTGGTTGCAGTTGCTGCTGCTAAAGGTGCCATAGGCGGTTATTTAGGCGGTAAAGGTGTTGCAAAACATATTTTCCTTCAGTATTTGAAATGATTGTTTTAATACTGTGCTTCCTCATGTTCTCCTTGCTTTATCTTACATTCTCTATGAGAACCTGAAACCATTTGCTCTGACTGTAAAAATAGTACTTTTTCATGGTATACGTGTATATATGTATAAGACAGAAGAGTTGGAATATATACAACAGCACTGCTCTCAGCATTAGGCTATAGCCTGTTATGACGTAGCAAGTAAGGAAAATATAAACTACCTAAACAAACAGGTGGGCATCCCACTTTTAATAGGCCAACTACAAAGCAGAGATCGGCCACTGTCTCTGGTAGGAATGACATTTTTGCAGTGAGGCCAAACCTTCCCCACGTCCTGGCTGGCCAGCTGATTTGATCATTATCTAATGCTGCTTTTAATAGACTATAACTTAACATCTAAGGGTTTTGACTGCAAGCCAGCAGCTCCCAAAGTTAGCCTAGCTCATGGCTGTTCGTATTAGCTGTGCTAACTAGAAAAAGCATCTTGTGTGAAATCTTAAATGGTCCTTCATTGCGCTGAGAAATGTACCTGTCTGCTTTTGAAATAACAGAGAAAAAGATATATTCTTGCTGTTAACTGGTTAAAACTCAGCTTAAATGCTTGTTTTTATTTTTCAGAGCACCCAGTGAGAAAGTAGATCTATAATCCACCAACCTCAGGAGCTCCTTATTAATAGCAGACGAGTAGACGTCTCAGTAATATAATAACAAAACCCAGTAGTAGAAAGGACTAGGCTTCGAGCTTCCTGCGAGTTTGTGTTATATGCCTTTCTGCATGCTTCTTCTTCTTTCGGCTGCTCCCTTTAGGGGTCGCCACAGCAGATCATCTGCCTCCATCTTGCCCTATCCACTGCCTCCTCTACTTTTACACCAACCATCTCCATGTCCACCTTCACTACATCCATAAACCTTCTCTGAGGTCTGCCTCTTCTCCTTCTACCCGGCAGCTCCATCTCCAACATTCTTTGACCAACATATCCACTATTCCTCCTCAACACATGTCCAAACCATCTCAACCTGGCCTCTCTGGCTTTATCTCCAAACTGCTCCACCTTCACTGTCCCTCTGATCTGCTCATTTCTAATCTTATCCATCCTTGTCACTCCCGACGAAAGTATCAGCATCTTCATCTCCGCCAGCTCCAGCTCAGCCTCCTGTCTTTTAGACAGAGCCACAGTCTCCAAACCATACATCATAGCAGGACGCACTACTGTCTTGTAAACCTTCCCTTTCACTCTTGCTGCTATCCTTCTGTCACACATCATCCCTGACATCCGTCTCCACCCACTCCATCCTGCCTGCACCCTCTTCACCTCTTTTCTGCACTGTCCATTGTTCTGTATGGTTGACCCAAGATATTTGAAGTCATCCACCTTTACGGCCTCTACTCCTTGCATCTTCACCTTTCCACCTGCCTCCCTCTCATTCACACGCATGTTTTCCGTCTTGTCTCTACTGACCTTCATTCCTCTCCTCTCCAGTGCAAACCTCCACCTCTCCAGATTCTCTTCCACCTGCTCTCTACTCTCACCACATATTATAATGTCATCTGCAAACATCATGGTCCATGGAGCCTCCTGCCTGACCTCATCTGTCAACCTATCCATCACCATTGTTAACAAAGGGCTCAAAGCTGATCCCTGATGTAACCCTACCTTCACCTTGAAACCATTTGTCACTCCAACTGCACACCTCACCACTGTCTCACTATCCTCATACATGTCCTGCACCACCCTAACACTTTTCAGCTACACCTGACTTCCTCATACAGTACCACACTTCCTCTCTTGGCACCCTATCATATTCTCTAGATCCACAAAGACACAATGCAGCTCCTTCTGACCTTCTCTGTACTTCTCTACCAACACTCTCAACACAAAAATTGCATCTGTGGTACTCTTTCTGGGCATGAAACCAACCTGCTGCTCACTGATCTGAACCTCTCGCCTTAGCCTTACTTCAATAACTCTTTCCCATACCTTCATGGTGTGGCTCATCAACTTTATACCTCTGTAGTTACTGCAGCTCTGCACATCACCCTTGTTCTTAAAAATGGGGACCAGTACACTGCTTCTCCACTCATCAGGCATCCTCTCACTCTCCAGGATTTTGTTAAACAACCTGGTTAAAAAGTCCACTGCCTTCTCTCCTAAACATCTCCATACCTCCACAGTTATGGACCAACTGCCTTTCCATTCTTCATCCTTTTTAAAACTGCCCTCACTTCCACCTTACTAATTCTCTGCACTTCCTGATCCACTATCTCTCGTCCTGTTGTCCTTCTCTCTCTCTTGTTTCCTCATTCATTAGTTCTTCAAAGTACTCCTTCCATCTACTCATCACTCTCTGTTCACTCACTAGTACATTTCCCTCTCTATCTTTTATCAGCCTAACCTGCTGTACATCCTTTCCAGCTCTATCTCTCTCTCTGTTTAGCCAAACGATACAAGTCCTTTACTCCTTCTTTACTGTCCAGCCTCTCATACAGCTCATCATAGGCCTGAGCCTTTGCCACCATTCTTTTCGCTATGTGACTAGCCTCACAGTACTCCTGCCTACTTCCTTCATCTCTGGTTATCCCACTTTTTCTTAGCTGCCTTCTTCTGAATACTCTCCTGGACTTCCTCATTCCACCACCAACTTTCCTTGTCTTCTTTCCTCTGACCAGACGAAACCCCCAACACATTCTTGCCAGTTTCTCTCACCACCTTAGCTGTAGTTTCTGAGTCCTTAGGTAGCTCCTCACTGCCCTCAAGGGCCTGTTGCAATTTTTCCCTGAACTGCCTGCAACCATCCTCCTCCTTCAGCTTCCACCATCTAATCTTTGGCTCTGTCTTCACTCTCTTCCTCTTTGTTTCTAATCTCATTCTACAGACAACCACCATATGCTGCCTTGCTACACTTTCCCCTGGCACCACTTTACAATCTCCAATCTCCTTTAGGTGGCATCTCCTGCTAAGGATATAATCCACCTGTGTGCACCTCCCTCCACTCTTGTATGTCACCCTGTGTTCTTCCCTCTTCTGAAAATACGTGTTCACCACAACCATTTCCATTCTCTTTGCAAAATCTACAACCACCTGACCATCCGCATTTCTGTCTTTCACACCATACATACCCAGCACCTCTTCATCCCCCCTGTTCCCCTCACCAACATGTCCATTGAAGTCTGCACCAATCATTAATCTCTCCTCTCTAGACACACCATCTACCACTTCATCCATCTTACTCCAAAAATCCTCTTTCTCCTCTACCTGACAACCAACCTGTGGTGCATATGAACTGGCCACATTAAAAATTACACCATCAACCTCCAACTTCTGGCTCATGATCCTGTCTGACACTCTCTTTACATCCAGAACACTTTTCCCAAGCTGTTCCTTTAGGATTATCCCTACTCCATTTCTCTTCCTCTATACCATGATAGAACAGTTTGAATCCACCCCCAATGTTCCTGGCCTTGCTTCCTTTCCATCTGGTCTCCTGGACACACAGAATATCTACCTTTCTTCTCTCCATCATGTCTGCAAGCTCTCTGCCTTTACCTGTCATTGTCCCCATGTTCAGAGTCCCTACTCTAACCTCCACACTCCTGCCTTTCCTTCTCTCTCGCTGCCTTCTAACCCGCCTTCCTCCTCTCCCATTTGTCTTCGAGCTACAGTAGTCCAATTTCCACCGGCACGCTGCTGGTCAACAGCACCGGAGGCGGTTGTTGTTAACCCGGGCCTCGACTGATCCGGTATGGCAATCATATTTGTGATCCGCATGATAGTTTTGTCACAAGTTTTATGCCGGATGCCCTTCCTGATGCAACCCTCACCATTTATCTGGGCTTGGGACTGGCCCCAGAAGTAGACAAAGTATACCCCTAATGGCTGGTTTATATGCCTTTCTGCATGCCAAGTTTAATAAAAGGGCTGTTCTCAGAGCAGAATTACAGCTTGCATCTACTCTTCATATGGCTGCTGTTACAATATTACAATACTGGACCGCTTGGACAAGACTTAATTTTGTACCAGTAAAAATGTCTTTTTAAAACATTTTCTTGTTACCTAATAGATATGACGTGGCGAGCGGAGAACTATAAGTTGTACAAGATTAAATAATTAAATTAGACTAGTGTAGCCAACTACGCCACTCTGGGAATTGCACCCAGAGAATTTTAAGTGAAGGACACAGGTTTGTGGGTACCACAAAGGGACAGTGAGACTAAGATTTCCCAAACAAACGTTTTATTTAATCAAAATCAAATTTAAATCAAACTTGATAGAGAGAGAGACACACACACACACTACAATACTACAATACAATTATTAAAAATAATATAATTAACATTAAAATCTTTTGGCTGCTAGCTGATTCAATACAATACAATCCAAACAAACAAAACCTGTAGGGCAGAGACTCACCAGGGAGGCAGACTACCTACAGCAATACCAAAAATCTCAACACAAGTCACCCGTGCAAAAAGAAGCAAACCATAATACACAAATTCCCAAAAGAAAAGTGAACACAAAATAAGCCTCTCCCCCTGGAACACTCAGCACCTACATCACAATTAACCCAATTCAACACACAAAAAGAAAAAGAATGTGAGACAATGGCTGCAATGCCGCTCAGCTAGAGAGTTACTGGGCTTAATCTTAGGCACCGCCAAAAAATGGCTTGAACTACACACAAAGTTGTTACATTAAATGCACCAAGTGCACAAAACAAGCGCACTAGTATTTCTCAGCAGCCAAATCCCCCAGAAAAAGAGAATAACCCAAGGCAATGGCAACCCACAGCAAATTAACACGATAGCTGCAGCTAGGCTGTGATAGCCGAACATACAGCTGCTCTGACGTTCATTTAATTCTTAAAAGGTAACTAATGGGCGCCCTAGTCCCCCCCAAAACACATTAATTATACAAAACGAAATGAACAACAAAGAACAACAAGAGAACAAACATTAAAATACCAGCCGCCCACTCAATAATGCGAGTGCACAACGGCCTAATGACTGCTAAAACGATCAACGACGCCGTGAGTTTTAAGTTTCCATGAGGCAAAACGGCAACTTATTCCCCCAGATACAGTCCACTTATAGCGTTTATGCAGTGGGCACGTTGGCCGGTGTTGCACCAAATTCTGTGACCGTCGAATTCTGTGACCGTTGGGGGCACTATTTTGCAGTTTCGGCGGCACGGTAGCGTGGCGGGTAGCGCTGTCGCCTCACAGCAAGGAGGGCCTGGGTTCGATACCCCGGCCGGGCGGCCAGGATCCTCTCTGTGTGGAGTTCATGTTCTCCCCGTGTCTGCGTGGGTTTCCTCCGGGTTCTCCGGTTTCCTCCCACAGTCCAAAGACATGCAGTCAGGCCAATTGGACATGCTAATTTGCCTTTAGGTGTGAGTGAGTGACTGTCTGTGTCTGTCTGTCTGCCCTGCGATGGACTGGCGACCTGTCCAGGGTGTAACCTGCCTTCTGCCCGAAGACTGCTGGGATAGGCTCCAGCACCCCCCCGCGACGCGTGTTTGTTTCTTGTTCTGCCGCTGTCAGTATGTCTTCCGATGAGAAATGCGTGTGTTTACTTTTCTTGTTGCTTGGTTATCACTGAATTATTCCTGGCTCTGATGTTTTATTACAAATGTTCTACATGTATAAATGTCATATGATGAAAGATAAATATGTACACAAGCTTTTTTTGCCTGAACAACGTAAAATGCCAGGCCTATATATATATATATATATATATATATATATATATATATATAAAAACCCTTTTATAGGGGCGTCGCGTCGCACAAATACTATCCCCAGCACATTAGGAAGCGGCAATATTAAACTACTACCACTACTACTACTACCACCATTACTAACAATAATAATAATAATAATAACAATATGCCACATATATATTTATATATATATTTATAGATATATTTATATAATTTACACATACACACTGTCTAACAAAAGTGAGTACACCCCTCACATTTCTGCAAATATTTTATTATATCTTTTCATGGGACAAAACTATAGAAATGAAACTTCGATATAACTTGTAGGAGTCAGTGTACAGCTTGTATAGCAGTAGAGATTTACTGTCCTCTGAAAATAACTCAACACACAGCCATTACTGTCTAAATAGATAATACTTCAATACTTGTTTAATAGGTGAAACAAGTATTGAACACGTCACCAATTTTCTAAGTAAATATATTTCTAAAGGTGCTATTGACATGGAATTCTCATCAGATGTCAATAACAACCCATCCAATCCACACATGCAAAGAAATCAAACCATAAATGTCCATAAATTAATTTGTGTAATAATGAGAAATGACACAGGGAAAAATATTGAACACACTTATTGAAATTCATTTAACACTTCCTATAAAAGCCTTTGTTGGTGATGACAACTTCAAGACACCTGTCTTTCTCCTGTATGGAGAAACTAGTCACATGTATTTCTCAAGTGTGATTTTGGCCCATTCTTCCCTACAAACACTGTGCAAATCCTCAAGGTTCCGTGGGCTCCTTCTATGAACTCTGAGCTTTAGTTCCTTCCATAGATTTTCAGTTGTATAAAGGTTGATTCAGTTGTGATTCAGTTGATTGGCTGGGCCATTCTAGCAGCTTGATTTTCTTTCTCTGAAACAAATTGAGTTTCCTTGGCTGTGTGTTTGGAATCATTGTCTTGCTGAAATGTCCACCCTCATTTCATCTTCATCATCCTGGTAGATTTGCCCATTCATCCTTATTTCAATTATATGAAGCGTGCCAGTGCTATATGCTGAAAAACAGCCTCACACCATGATGTTCCCACCTCCAAACTTCACTGTTGGTGTGGTGTTTTTGGGATGATATGCAGTGCCTTTTGACCTCCAAACGTGTGTATTATGGCATCCAAAGTGTTCAATTTTGGTCTCATCTGACCGACTATATTCTTCCAGTACTTCACAGGCTTTTCTAAATGTTATTGAGCAAACTTTAAACATGCTTCAACATACTTTCTTCAGCAATGGAGTCTTGCGTGGTGAATGTGCATACAGGCCATGGAGGTTGAGTGCACTACTTATCGTTTTCTTTGAAACAATTGTACCTGCTGATTCCAGGTCTTTCTGTAGCTCTCCACAAGTGGTCCTTGGCTCTTGGACAATTCTTCTGATAATTCTTTTCACTCCTTTGTCTGAAATCTTGTGGGGTTCTTGTGGTTTATGGTGAAATTATGTACTTTCCACTTCCGGATTATGGCCTCAACAGTGCTCACTGGAACCTTTAGTAGTTTACAAATTCTTCTGTAACCAATGCCATCAGTATGTTTTGCAACAACAAGGTTGTGAAGGTCTTGAGAGAGCTCACTGGTTTTAACCATCATGAGATGTTTCTTGTGTGGCACCTTGGTAATGAGACACCTTTTTATGGGCTATCAGTTGAACCAGCTGATATTAATTTGTACTAAGTGTCAGGATTGCTTTCTAATTACTGATAGACTTCATCTGATGTCAGGGGCGTTGCCTGGGTATGTAAAGATCCGGGGCTCTGCCCAATTAATTATATATATATATATATATATATATATATATATATATATATATATATATATATATATATATTTATTTATTATTTTTTTTTTTTACAATACGTACCCTGATATATAATGTTTAACACTATAATATGGAGTTATATTTTTTTATTCAACAGATTTAAAATTTAACAAAGGGTGCACAAATTCTGCAGAATGACTGTTGGTGACCTAAAGATAGTGAGCTTTTACTAAAGGACATGGACCAGGTATATTCCATCAGTAAATCCATTCCTCAATAAAGTATGCAAAACAGTATGTAAACAATGGATTCCATGCAACTGTGTAATAATGTAAACAATTCACTTGTTTCTAAATTGTTCTTTTACCTTTTATGACACATTGAAACAAATTATTGAAAGAAATATTAATAATTATTAGTGCTAAGGGGTCTACACAATTAACACTCTTTAAGAATTACTTATTATTTATCCTGTATGTTTTTGCACAGTCTTTCTTCTCCTAACCTGTTCTCTCTTTAGATCAGTCCAGTCCTGATCAGTTCAGTTCATTTCAGGTCTCTCCACATTTCCTCCCTCTCCACCCTCTCTTCTACCCTGTTAAATAGTAATTCAGGAAAGCATGCTTAAAATAAAGCTGGAAACAATATTTTAAATACAAAAGACTGTGCTAAAACAAACTACATCTGGCATTATTTTGCTAGTCTTCTTAATAAAAATATGTGTATTTTATTAATAATGTGTTTATTAGGTATTGTTTTCCATACCGCTTGTATTGTCTTCTCCCATCTCCTCTCCTCTCCAGTTCTACTCTGTTCTCCTCTCCTGTTCTCTCCTCTTTCCTCTCCTGTTCTCTGCTCTCCTCTCCTGTTGTCTGTTCTCTTCTCCTCTACTCTCCTTTCCTGTTGTCTGTTCTCATCTCCTCTCCTGTTCTCTCCTCTCCTCTCCAGGTCTCTGTTCTCCTGTCCTCTGCTCTGCTCTCCTCTCCTGTTGTCTGTTCTCCTCTCCAGTTCTCTCCTCTCAAGTTCTCTTTGTTCTCCTCCCTTCACTTGTTTTCTTCTCAATAGTTCATTCTGCTGCTCTCATCTCTTCTCCAGGTCCAAGTATTATCTTTGTTATTTTTCATTTAATTACCTACTTTTATTGAAATTGTAAATGCCCTAATTTCTATCAAAACTTAAATTTAATGAATCAGTCAATTTAATTCATGTTACACTGTAATAATCTGAGGTTGATGTATCAATTTATGCTGTACTTTACTTTCTTTGCTTTAAGATTAAATGTCTCACCCTGTTCGGGCAGGGGAGAACCTGTTCTGTCACGAAAGCACAGTTATTGTGTAGTTAAATTACTTATCTGTTACAAATGTGTATAGGGTGGGCTTTTCCTTTAATTCTTTGAGTGGGGAAGCATGAGACTGTACCGCCTAGGCTTGATTTCGGCAAATCTGTTAATGATGTTTCCCTGGTCTATAGAGGTCAATAATTCCTTCTCAATTGACATGACAGCCAAATGATTTAGCCTGTCCTGACCCATTGTGCTTCTCAGCCAAGTATGTAGTCGGCACAAAGCACTGAAAGATCTTTCGCAACTGCAACTGCTGACTGGGATGGTTAAAGCCACCTGAAAAATTGCTTTGAGGGATGGGAACATATCAACGTGCAGAAGGGAAAAGACACTTTGGATATTGGGAAGTGCATCTTTGTCTTTCCTAGAAAAGAACTGTTTTGCAACCATTACTTCCTCAGGCTGTAGGGAAATTCTGTAATGTGTGGCCAAGTGCCTCAGTGATTCTTCATTAAGAAAATATTCTGAGGATGGATGGCATGCCTGTATGCCTGTCATAAATTGGGCTCCAGCTCCTGAAAATCTAATCTCAATCTCATTCAGCATTCTGTCTAGGACTGGAAAGAACACTCTTTGCCTGAGAAGATCCCCTGTGCTGAGGTCCGATCTTGTGCCACAAGGAGACTCAACTACATATCCCTCAATCTTTTTCTGCTTCCTCTGGGTACCTTTAGTATGTTCCTCGATCCCAAGATCACTGCATATGGTCTTTGTCTTGTCAAAGATCTCCATAGCTTTTTCTGAACAGCGACAATTTTTGAGTGCATCATGCACTGCAGTTTTAAACTGCATTGCTTGAGCCAAGTCAACACTCTCCCTTTGCAAATACTTGTGCAGGCCTTCTGTGACTGAGAACAGTTTTTGGAACATTACTAGCATGTACACAGTGGCAAATCTGCAGAGCTTACTCTGCAGTCCAATAGCTAATGGTGTTGAGATGTTTTGAAGTGTCTGGATCACTGCAGGGAGGTTTTTCAGGATTGCATTGATGGAGTCAATCTGGCATGACCAGCGAGTTCTGGACAGCTGGACAAGTTCCCCCTCTCCAATTCCAAGCTGGTTCTTCAAAGCTTTCAGCTTATCATGGAAAACAAGTGATGTGCTAAAGAAAGAGTAAACACTCTCCAGCATGTCAAACACATCACAGGCTTCAGGGATGGCTTTGCAAGTGTGACAAAGAACCAAATTTAGTTCATGGGCATAGCAGTGGATATAGATTGCTTCCGGATGTTTTTCCTTAAAGTGAGCTTGAACGTCCCCTACAGCTCCCCTCATCACTGATGCTCCATCATATGCTTGAGCAACACATGTAAGATGCTCCAGTCCATGTTTGACCAGCTGTGTCTCTATGGTTTCTGTGATGGTGTTAGCATCAAAAGCTTTGAGTTTGCAAAATCCAAGAAATCGCTCTTTTACCATGTCTTGTGAATTCACATATCGAACACACAAAGCAAGTTGCTCTGAATGGTGATCCCTTGCCTCATCCACCATTATGGAATACATTTTCGCTGCTTTGATTTCTGAAACAATCACTGATGTTATGACTTCAGATGTGCTTTGTATCATTTCATTTTGGGATGATGGTGAGAGATAGGTAACACATGATGGTGGTTTGTATGTTTGAAATGGATCAAATTCCTCAAGCAGCTGCATGCACTCCATGAAGTTCCCTTTGTTATCGCTTTCTTCCCCCTTTTTGTGACCTTGAAAAGCAATTCCCTGCTTTCCCAGAAACGCTGTCACTGCTGCTACACGACAAAGATATTCTCTACGTTGGACAATTTCACTGACATTTGCAGCTTGCAGCAGTTCTGTTACATTGCCATGAACTTCAGTTGCTTTAAAACTCATCCAAGAGATCACTGAGCTCTTATGTATGGCAGAACTCTCATGCTATCTAAAGGAATCTAGGGCTCTTTTCCAGTTTGTAAACCCTGTAGTCAGTAGGGAATCTCTTTGGTCTCTTGGCTGTTTTGGTTTGGAATAGAGTCTGCACATAAAGCAGAATGCAGCATTTTTCTGCACAGAATATTCCAGCCACTCAAACATTTGAAACCAGCTTTGTTGGAATGCCCGTTTTTGAGTACCAATCTGGCTGTGTGGGAACTGGTAATTTTGGACTTGCTTTGGACCGGTTTGTGGGTTCCCTAAGTCAAGGACTTCTGGGACATGTGTACTGGTGCCACATGCTTCCTGGCTTTTCTCTGCCTCATGTCTGTTTCCTTCCCCTAACACTTCAAATTCCTCAGGTTGTTCTAAGTCACTTTGCTTTTCTCCCTCTTCTGTACTCCCTTTCTTGTCTGTGGTATTAGGAAATAAATTACACCACAATACTTGAGATTTGAACAAACTCTAACAAACCCTAACCCTCAACTATTAAAAGTAAATTATTTTTTGCAACATTCATTCATTTATGCATATTCTAAAGTTTTCTTTTAAAAGCACTTGATAAAGTAAGTGGTGATATGCTGTGCTGTGTAAACTCAATAAAGGATTGTTTATTAGCTGATCAGTTGGCTCCAGTGGAAAACACACAATTTTAGGGCAGTGACCAGGGTTAAGAAACTGCTTTAAACTACCATCATAAAGTATTGTACTAAATTCTGGCTATCCACAACGTCCACCTTCTAGCTAACTAGTTAACTGCTAGTTAGCTAAATGGATTTTCATTCATTATAGCTTACAGTCCTACAATCCCAAATTATTAAACACAATTTGAAAATGAAATAGTTATTAGCTTATCAGGTACATCAGGGCATGTTGAACATACTAACTATAACTATAACTAGCTATAACTATAACTAGCTATATAATTTTTTTTTTCTCAAACCTTCATTACCTAAGCTATCTAGGTTAACTAGCTAGATAGGTTAACTAACTAGGTTAGCTAACTAATTCCGAAGCTGACTAGTGACAAGCTGCATTTTATTAAGCACACAGTGGGTTTGATCTGTGTTTTTTGATTCTGAGACGTGTGTTTTTAACCAGCTATCAGATAGCTCCACAAACAATGTCATCACAGTTTACATAGTTAACTACCGTTACCTTTCTCCTTGAAAAAACGCCGTATATCCATTTTCTTTCACTGTCAGCTACTTGCAACCTGCTGCCAAAAATGGCTAGAGCACATGTGCGCTCCCCCACGGGGGTGGGGGTGGGCTCTCCTCCGCGCCCACAAAACCAGCAAGCTGATTGGCTGTTTCTCCTGAAAGGCGGAACTTTATCCTTGAAGCGGCACTATGATTGGCGTTAAGAGATTTCCTATTCTCACAGCAGCATTGGCCTCCTCATTAATAGTACAGCTGAGCGAAAAGGTTCGGGGCTACTGGATAATCATTCGGGGCTGAAGCCCCGGAAGCCCACCCCAGGCGACGCCCCTGGCTGATGTCATGATTTTCCATGGCTTTTTGCACCTCTCTTTCTTCATGTGTTCAATACTTTTCCCTGTGTCATTTCTCAATGTTACACAACTTAATTTATGGACATCTATGGTTTGATTTCTTTGCGTGAGTGGATTGGATGGGTTGTTACCGACATTTGGTGAGAATTCGAAGTCAATAGCACTAAGTAAAATATATTCATTGGTGATGTGTTCAATACTTATTTCACCTGCTGTATTTTATAATTACTTGTATTAATTAGCATGTACATCATGTGCTAATGCTTTGGTTTTATATAATATTGCTGCAATGCTTAGTTTATCTTCTTGCAAGTAATTTATTTTTACTAGCAAGCTGAAACAGGTTTCAGTTTCACAAAGGGCAATTGCACTTGTTTTTTTTTTTTTTTTAATTAAATGGTTAAGATTGAAATAAGGTTATTCAGAGTGGTTTGATGAGAAGGGCTCTATTCTAGAGAATCTTACAGAGTCAGAATTGTTCACAGTGGTGGTGATAAGAATGAGACGTCCACCTCAAAAAGCTCCCTCACAGAAAGTTATTACATAAAATGGTTAGGAATATGTAGGCTGATGTTGGAGGGTGTTGTGAGGCAATTCTTTTCAGATTCTCCACTATTTTCCATTATCAATATTCCATTTAAAACTCAGGGGACATGTGTAGGTTCACTGGTGGTTTTGGAATGTCTATTTTTGTGTTGTAATCATGGCGACCCCTGGTTCCTATCACCACCACTGTAAAGAAATCTGAACCACTTCACACCAAACCCCTCTGAATCTCTGTTTACATCCAACTGACTAAATTATGGAGAAAAACATTATTACCAGGCAGACTTAACACTTTGAATTAACTGAACCTCAAATAATAAGCTGACAGAGTGTAAGACAAAAATGTTTATTCTGTTAATTTACTGTTAATAGTTCATTTAACTTTAAAACAGTCAAATAACTAACATTTTCAAGTTCAATCACTATTGTTTTTTAAGGCAGCATGGACAGGCTGAGGAAGGAGGAAAGGGTTCGTGATAGACTGAAAGTACGACCGAGAGATGATGGAGGTTTTTTCAGTTTCCTGTGGTCTCTCTCTCTCTCTCTCTCTCTCTCTCTCGCTCGCTCGCTCTCTATCTCTCTGCCTCAACATGTGGCATATAACACATTGATTCTTCACATTTCTCTCTTTATACATGCAAAGGAATGATTTTTCACTCATACAAAAGTAAGTATGGTTTCCCACAAGCTCTGTTCTAGGATCAATTTTATTCTCATTATTTGTATTTTCACGGTTATTTATGTGGAAGAATGGCACGTTTTTATACACAACTGTTTAATAGTAATATCTATTCATATACAGTATCCTTCACTCGGAAGATGCGGTAGATTTGAGTTTAAATGGAACTCTGTGGAAAAACGAATCATCACGAGCTAGAAGGTTAATTAGAGGAAGTCTTTCAACCAGTTACAAAAACCTCTAGGCCAGTCTAGGCCAGAAGTCACCAACCTTTCAGCCCATGGACATTCATTTTCCAACCCAAATTCAACGCAAAAACACCAACCATGGATCTCACACATGCACAATATGAACATATACATATTTTAACAATGTTTTTATTTGTCAGACCAACACAAAACAACTTATTAAAATGATTTTGAATTAATAGGTTCAAAACTTTGGGAGAGACTTTCTTGAATTTTACTCATACATTTTATATGAGTTTATTCATATAAAAGAAGACTAGATGATTTTTATAAACAATTTTTTTGCAAATAAAGCAGAGGAGAGGTAAAAGGCAGTCATCTCACTGCACTGTCCAACAGTGAACTGTCAGCTCATAGTTGCATGATTCATTGTTTACTGATGATTGGAAAGGATGTGACACATTACATTTCAGTACATGTAGCCACCAAAAGCAACCTCAGACTGCTTCTGTGGTTCAATGACTTATTTCAGTTCTTAAAGGACACAGTGTATAGGGGTTTATGATTCAGAGACTTAATGGTACGACATGGCCCAGTAATTCAGTGTAAAACGTTTGAAATTATATATTTTACTCTTTTGTGCAAATTTACTAAAAGATTATGATCTACTTTATTATCAGGCACTTGATTATCATATACCATCACCATTTTAGGCTTGCAGCACAGTCAACCTCCAACACTGCAGTGAAGAGTCCTCTGGTGCGTGGTGTTGTGCTGTAGAGGCTTGTGACTAACCGAAGTAGGGACAATTCAAGATTCACTTTTATTAAATGTCTCCACCAGTTAGTACAGCTGAAGAAGTTCTCCTACTAGTAACTTGATATTCTGCATTATGTGAAGCCAATAAACAAAAACACAAAGACAAATGGTGAATGGGCAGAAAATACAGAAGACGTACAATGTCACATTCACAAGTGTATAGTGCACAGATAAAAACCATTCATGAATCTATTGGTTCTGGTTCGGATTTGCCAGTACCCCTTTCCACATGGCAGAGACTGAAGCAGGGAATGGCTAGGATGTATGGGGTCAGAGGAGATGTTGCTGGCTTTACTCAGACATCTCTTGTTGTAGATGTCATGTATGGGTAGAAAGTCAGCAGTTGTGATGTGTTGGGCAGTTTTCATCACCCTCTGCAGGGCCTTGTGTTTAGTAGCAATGCATATCAAGTGGACCTTTAGACGTTGCAAACTTCTGCAGGACTTGTTGTGGCAGGTTAACTCTTCTTCGGTGGAAGTGAAGGCATGTGTGATGTGTTGAGTGACCTGATGAGATCCTTGGCTATGTGGACACTGAGGAGCTTGAAGCTGCTCAACTTTTCCAATAACATCCCTTTGATGCTCAGTGGTGCATGCACTCTACTCCACCTCCTAAAGTCAATATTCATCTCCTTTTTTTCGCTAAAATTGAGAGATTGTTGGTAGTGCAACACTCTGTAAAGAGCTTCACTTCCTCACTATATGGTCCCACAACATTGTTATCATAGTGTGTTATCATATTTGTGATGTTACTGATTATTGTTGTATGGTCGGCAAACTTGACAGTTGTGTTGGAATTGTGTTTTGTGACACAGTCATAGGCGTACAGCATGGGTTAGAGGATGCGGTCTTGTGGACTCATCCTAACAGACTGTGGCCTGCAAGTGAGGAAGTCCATAATCCAACTGCACAATGTGTAACTTATTCCAAGAATGTTCAGACTGGAAACAGGATGATGGTATTGAAAGCAGAGTTGAAATCAATAAACAGCATTCTCACATATGTGTTCACTGCATCATCAGTAGATCTGTTTGTGTGATAGGCAAACTGATGAGGGTCCAAAGTGTTAGGAATGCCTTTCCGGGTTGAGACCTACATCAATATGTAATAAGGCCTGCATATACAGTGTATCACAAAAGTGAGTACACCCCTCACATTTCTGCAGATATTTAAGTATATCTTTTCATTGACAACACTGACAAAATGATACTTTGACACAATGAAAAGTAGTCTGTGTGCAGCTTATATAACAGTGTCAATTTATTCTTCCCTCAAAATAACTCAATATACAACCATTAATATACTAATATACTATATTAAATAATATATAAAAAGTGAGTACTTATAGTGTTTATAATCACCTACCCCACTGTACATCTTACCATCATGACCTCCAAGCCACCATTTATCATTCCCACATATACACAGTCAACCCCCCCCTCTGTTTTGAGCGATGCAGCTGTGAGGTCCATGCAGTGTGCTGTTAGTCCCTGTAGCATGATAGGTGAATCTGGTCGGCTGCTAGGAAGCCAGCTTTCAGTAAAAGTGAAAATCCGTCGTGAGCCATTGGCCTACTTCATCTTGATCAAGTAATCAGGCACTTGTGAGTAGCAGGCTAGGGGGTTGTAGTGTAGTTAGCTTCACTAGTCTAGCCTGGACACCTGGTCACCTACCCAACATTTGTTTATGTTCGCCTGTCATGATTGTCTTATGGTCTGACGTGAGGCCTCAATCAATGGGGCCTCTGGGGCGAACAATGGGCAGCAATACTTCAAGACATAGTAGGATGAATGTGAAGACCTTACCGATTTTCTGATGTCCAGTAATGCTTGCCAGTTGCAGACAATATTTGACTTGCATATCCTTAACACACAATGTGTGAAATATACAAAATACACAATTAATGCTGCACATTAGCAGGAGAAGGAGTCTACCTGCAGCTGTCTCCAGCATTGATGGAAGTTATATAACTCATAGATGAGGTACCTGATTGGTAAGACATTTACTAATAAAATAAAATAAAAAAATAAATCATCATGAGCTGGACGCTAGTTACAGAAAACAAGAGCAGCCTTAAAACTTTGAGTTAACTGAACTTCAGATCAGTTGACAGAGTGTACGGCACTATAAGTAGTTCAGTTAATTTTAAAGCAGTCAACTCTGAGAAAGGGTGGTGGCTTGAGAATTTATAAGGAAGCAGACTCTAGCTGTAGTATGAAAATGTGGTTTTCCTGTGAGATAGTATGGTTCTCTCACTCTACAAGTTAGAATCTGATATATAATACATTTACACTTTCACACAGATTTATCTCTTCATATATGCAAATGAGCAATTTTCCACACATAAAAAAGTAGGTATGGTGTCCCTCAAGACGCTGTTCTAAGATCATTGTTATTCTCACTATTTATAATTTAAGTGCATTTATTAAGAGATCCTTATTAGTCCCACAACGGGGAAATTTCACCTCCGCATTTAACCCATCTGTGAAGTGAAACACCACATACACTCTAGTGAGCACACACACATACACACTAGGGTGCAGTGAGCACACTGGCCCGGAGCGGTGGGCAGCCCAATCCACAGTGTCCGGGGAGCAGTTGGGGGTTAGGTGCCTTGCTCAAGGACACCTCAGTCACGTGCTGTCGGCTCTGGGGATCGAACCGGCAACCTTCCGGTCACGAGGCTGAATCCCTAACCTCCAGCCTGTTTCTTTACAGAGTCCTTTTCCAGTGACGGTGAAGACAGTTCTGGTGAGCTGGTCTTAAACCGACTGTTATATAAAATACTCAAGACAGATGGAGAAGTTACAGTAACCACTGAGCCCAGAGCAAACATATTGCTTTGCAGAAAGGTTCAAACTTTATGTAGCCCGGGGAAAAGGTACCACACAGGACACAATAAATTCTTTCTGGGGCTCGTTTATTTGCTTGTTACTTTGTTTGGAAAAGTATTATTCTTGTTTTGCTTGCTTATTTTCTTTCCAAAAATTGTATTCGGTTTTTATAAAGTTTCATATGGATTTCAACCCCATGAGGGCGCACTTTATCTTGAGGGAACACAGTACAAACTAGAGTGTAATATACATAAGACCAAATAAATACGGCAGTGCTTTACGACTGTAAAACAAAGAAATACAAAAATAGTGAGAAGAACCAAATCACAAAAGTAGAGCCACTAATAAACGGTACAGAGAAAACAAACAGAAACTCACATCTCAGGTACGTTAGAGACTCCCTTTTCACAGTTAAACTGCTCTCAACTGCGTACACATAGTTCTATATTCAACACAACAGATTTACAGTTTTAAAGTTACAGAATATTATTACAAATATCGTCAAGAACATCTAAGATCTCTGCTGGAATGGGAGAGCCAGCTGAATATGATCTCATACACCTCAAACCATATGTAAACGTTTTATTTTTTGTATAGGTGAAAAAGATGGTCATCTCTACCTTACAGGAACACTGTGTAATAGTGTGTCATCTATATTCTACTTCTGGGGTTAAGGATGAAATAATTACCAGTGGATTTCTCCCTCCGAGACATTTCTAACTCCACCACGCAATCTGTACAAAAGCATGCGCTCTGACGACAAACTCTCACTAGAGACGCTCAAACCACGCGATAAGTCGAGTTTCTTAAAGGGCCGGTGTTCATTTACCCACCACATTTACAGTTACAGAAAGGATGCTGATAACAAGAAGGATATTGTTATTTTCCTAACTGAAAGCTCTGAAATAACAATTTTATTTCCCACCTGGCTACATTCTCCCCTGCAACCAGTCAGTGTCCTCAATGACTGCATCTTAGTTTGAAACAGACATCCTGGCTTCTTGCAACGCCTTCTCAAACAAAGCCGTGCCCAGATTAGTCAGAACTTGGGAAAGCATATCTGTACACACCGCAACTGCATTACATGTGGATTTGGGTAAGTGATAAGGATTGGGGTGGACTCCTGCATTAGTCCACTTGCTCCTTCTGATGGCAGGAACAGGAGTACCTGTTTCCTCACCTAAAACCTGAGAATCACCGGTTGCTAATTCAGCCTCCCATACACTCATACCCTCTGTGTCAGTCACTACACTCACATTTGGTGTGTGAGTAGGATTAGGCAGGGTGACCTCTTCAATTACCACAAAGTCCCTGTGGGATAAATCAGGTTCTGTCTGAGTTTGGCGCAACCACCAGAACGCTTCCCTTATTAGTCTTAGGTTTGGGAACTGGAGTTTCACATGGACGTAGTTCTGACCTATGTACTCTTTTAATCGGACCGCCCTCCACAGGTTCTACAGTATGTGTAGTACCCTGAATGTCGACTACTCTATACAAAGTAGGACTCCAAGCATCTTGGATTTTATTTCTGCCTGGGGGTCGGTGACGAAGGTACACAACTTGCCCTACATCAACGGGAGGACAAAACACTCTCTCATTTTGAAATGAGATCCTCTCGGCCGCTTTCTGCTCCGAATACTCTTTTGCACGTTCATGCGCCACCCTAAGTCTCTCCTGATGCACCGCAAGCCAATCCTGCCTACTGTCTATACCGTCCTCACGAGCCAAGAGTGCATCTAAAGGCAAATGTGGCTGCGTTCCAAAAAGCAAATAATGAGGTGAATACCCTGTGGTAGAATGCGGTGTCACATTGTATGCATAAACCAATTCAGGCAAACACTCAGGCCAACGTTTTTTCTTTCCTGGAGGGAGGGTGCGCAGCAAATCATGTAGAGTTCGATTATATCTCTCACACTGTGCGTTTCCTTGAGGCCTATATGGAGTTGTCCGTGACTTTTTGACTCCATACAGCTTACACAATTCAGCAACGACTTCACTCTCAAAATTTCGACCTTGGTCGGAGTGAATTCTCTCTGGAATTCCATATTTCATAAACCACTCTTTAAGTAGCACTTTTGCAGTAGTATCTGCTTTTTGGTCCTTAGTGGCAAACGCCTGTGTGAATTTACTGAAAATGTCTGTAACCACCAGAACATTTTCACGGCCATCAGAAGCTGGCTCCAACACCGTGAAGTCCACGGCCACTACCTGAAGAGGCCTAGACGCCAAAAATGCCTTTACAGGAGCCTGGATCTTTGGCTGTGGCATTTTGGTGAGAATGCACCTCTGACACCCTTTCACCCATGTCTCAACATCCTCAAACATGCCCACCCAGAAACAACGCTGTCTTAATAGACTAAGCGTTCGCTCAATACCTTGGTGCCCCATTTGATCATGCACGCTCTCCAACACCTGGTCTCTCAAACCAATAGGTATTAGCAACTGCCAACATTCACCATGATGAGGGTCTTCTATGACACGGTACAACGACCCATTTCTCTCTCGAATGTATCTCCACTGTTTTAGGATCCTGCTTTTAGGAACTCTACTCAGCCCTACCCTCTCCCTATGACTAGGCTTCTCCCCCCTCTCCCAAAAGTCCATAAACTGCCTGAGAGAGGAATCAGACTTTTGAAACTCTTCCAACTGTTCAACTGTGTACCCAGGCAATGCAGGTGTGCAGCCTTGGGTATCATTGGTTTCAGCAAACTCTGGTCCACAAGCACGTATCTGTCGTATTTTACAACATTCAATCCCAGCAGAGATGAGCTCTGGGTCTAGGGAAGTTCCTTGCCTCATAAAATTACAGATAGCCACACCATCATACAAATCTTCATCAGAACCCACATCAAGATCTGTTTCAGGCTCCCCTACAAATTCCTGTCTGGAGAGAGCATCAGCTTCCGTATTACTGTATCCGGGTGTAATGATGTACGGCATCCCTACACATTACCATCTAAGTAACCTGTGTGTGCATACTTACCTGTTGCAATCGGGCACTGTTCATACTTACCTGTGGGGTTCTAAAAGAGTACCTATGGGTTAGCTCTGCTTATACTTACCTGGGTGAGTTCATCCTCTGTAGAAGGGGAGGGGGCTGGTGGACCTACATGAACGGGGACAATGTGCATTATTAATTGTGCTGGGGTTATAATGTACTGCTGAGGTTTTATTGGACATTGGGAATATGTTTGATTTTACCTTTGCCCATGTTTATTGTACCTTTTGTGTATATACTGATTATGTAACTTACCTGTTATCAAACATGGTATGTTCAAGGGCGGTGCTTAGCATATAAATACCTACCTGATATGGAGGTTGGGAGAGAGGTTGGATGGCTGACTCTGAGCTAGACTGTGGTAGACAGTCTATCCATTGTTTGTGACTTTCATGACTTTGTAGTCATTTAGTCTTAATCCTCTGATGAGAGGTTATTTGTTTTTTGTTTATTATTTTTTTTGTCTTGCGTGCTTGTAAATACTTGCACTGTTGTGGTAGAAATAAATTCACACTCTAAAGGATCCTCTACTTTCCTGCAATTTTTACATTCGGCTCATCCTGTGCCCAAGGCTAATCGCCCAACACTACCCATAAAGTGTATTTTGTGGATACCGATCCGGTAGACATGACCCGCACTTTATCACACCGGGTCTATACTTCACTTCAAAATCAAAAACAGACAACTGTGCTAGCCACCTCTGTTCTATGGCTCCTAATTTAGCCGTAGTGAGATGACAGAGAGGATTGTTGTCTGTGAAAACCACAAACCTTGAGCCCAGCAAGTAACCCCTGAACTTTTCCGTGATGGCCCACTTCAAGGCTAGAAGCTCAAGCTTCATACTGCTGTAGTTACGGTCATTCTTTTCAGCGTTACGTAGCCGTCTGCTGGCATATGCGATAACCCGCTTAGTGTTTTCTTGCTGCTGATACAGTACAGCACCCAGGCCCTTATTGCTGGCATCAGTCTCCAGTATAAAAGGGCGTGTAAAATCTGCAAACCCCAACACAGGAGCAGTGGTGAGCTTCTCTTTCAATTGCTCGAAAGCATTCTGACACTCGTCATTCCACATGGAACGCAACAGAGTGTTTGTCTTGGAATGTCTTCCATTTCTTATACAGGAATTTACCAAATCATGAAAGGGACCTGCCACTTTAGAAAATCCTTGAATAAATCGCCTGTAGTAGCTACAGAACCCTAGGAATGACTGTAATTCCTTGACAGTCTGAGGGATCTCCCAATTTTTTACAGCAGCTACTTTACTTGGGTCAGTCCCAACACCATTTGCTGACACCTGATGACCAAGAAACCAAAGGGTGTAGTGAACGCGGTCTTGTGCCTGTCCCTCTCATGCATAGCTACTTGGTGATACCCACTTGCTAGGTCAATTGTTGAGAAGAATTTCGCTCCCCTGAGAGCATCAAAGCTCTCGTCAATTCTAGGCAAAGGAAAGGCATCACGTTTGGTCTTGGAGTTAAGTCGCCTATAATCCACACATAGTCTGAGACTACCATCAGGTTTCCGGACCAGTACTATTGGCGAAGCATAGGCACTAACACTTTCCTGTATTACACCCTTTTTCAGCAGTTTGGAAATGTGCTCACGAACTTCTCCGTACTGGGTAGGGGATATACGTCTGTATGGCTGCGCTACGGGCACATCAACTGTCAAATGTATTTCATGTTGGACCTTTTCAGTGTAACCTAAGTCTTCATCCTCAACAGCGAATATGCTGGAATATTTCTCAAGCAGTACACGAAGTTGTCCCTGCTGCTCAGGAGTACCTCCTACTCGTACTTTATCTAGAACTGACGTGGAGTCAGGCTGCTGTGTTCCATTTACATCCAGTGTGATATGCTCAATGTCAGTGGAAATTCTCTGGAATTTAACTTCACATGACTCATCTGCTTTGACCTGCTATAGAGGACAGAATGCCTAGCCTAGTCCTAGACTGTAACCAAAGGTCTTCTTGAGACATATTAATAACCTGGACAGGGAACAAATGCCTCCGAGATGACACCAAGGTGGGCACTACAATAAGTCCCTCTGGTAAAGGGGTATTTACTGGCTCTAGGAGTAACAAAGAACCATCATCCTTCACAGTTCTATGCCCTCTAGCCATGACTGTTGACACAGATGAAGCTGGTACATGAACCACATCTTTGCCTGACACCCGAGCGAAAACAGCCCTGTCCACTACATTTACAGTCTGCATTTTCTGAAAAGCTTGCCGCCAATCAGAATCAAGTTTGCCATCCAAGGTGGTGTCAAATTCTGCTTGCACCATCTGCCTACATCTACTGATGATATTCATCCCAATAAGGCCTGGAACAGATGAGTTGTTCTGAGTATCTTTCACTACAAGAAACCCACAGTTTGGCAAAGTTACACCCATAGTTTCCACATCTAGCTCTAGATAACCAAGATAGGGTATATTTAAGCCATTAGCTGCTGTGATTTTTAACCACCCCGATGTAGAAAGTACATCTTTTTCCTCACCAAACAAACAATCTCTGAAAAAATTCTCAGTAATTGTACTGACCTGGCTACCAGTATCCAATAAACAGGATGCTAGCACACCCCTGATCCTCAACTCTAGGACTGGACATTTTCCCACTGCTCGCTCTAGAAGCCTACTCTGGGATGGACTGACTTTAGATGAGCCTACTGCATCCCCTCGCATTGCTTGGCTCATAGCAACCGAGGGCTTCCATTTCCCTGAGCTGTGACTTGCTCTAAGGGCTTTTTAGCCTTCCCATCACGCTTCAGTGTACATTTCCTTGCAATATGACCCACCCCATTACACCTAAAACATATGGGCTGTCCATCCTCTGTAAACTTTGGTGTATTTCTAGGTCTGCTTTCAGTACTGCAAACACTCTGTGGGACCCCAGGTGTTGCTAATTTCCTAACAGCTTTGGTAAGTTCAGAGATTGCTTGGTCTTGTTCTGCTATCCACTTCTCTTGTTGCGTTACTACTTTAAGTATAGCTTCTAAAGTAGTGGCATGCTCATCCTGAGTAGAAATGGTTGAGCAACCTGCCTCATCAGCGATTTCTTGCCTGTGCCTAACTGCTCGGGGGCCATAGAACTTGTTGTCTTCCAGTGACCACAACATAGCCTCATTACGAACCTCAAGAAGACTTGACTCAGGCTTTTCCCTTACAAATTTTCTGAGTTCTCTCCTAAGAGAAGCATCCCTCAACCCTTCAATGAATTGATCTCTGAGAATAGTCTTTTCATTGGACAGTGTGTCCAGTGACTGTTTTGTAACTGATTTCAAAATCTGTGATAAAGCATGCCTGTCTCCGTTGATAGAATGTCTGTAAGAGCCGAGAAGCACTGCGCTTCTCCCCAAACGCATTACGTAAGAAGCTGAAAATGTCGCTAGGTTGGCTAAGATCACTACTCATACACAACCGTACTTCTTCTAAGGCCGACCCTTTTAACAATGAGATTAAGAAATCAACCTGCTCGTCTTGTGACTGCTCTCTGGTTCTGAGAACCCTTCCTACTTCTTCAATGAATTCTTCAACAGACCTTCCATCGTTGCTATATTCCCCACAAAAACTCTTAATATGACGTTCTCTGGGAACATAGATGTATGAACGCGTAGAACCATTCCCAGCCCCAGCCCTATCGGCCCGAAGTTCTTCTCACCACTGACTAAGCTCTTGTAACTGATGTTGTATTTGTTCAAGGGTTGGACCCTGTACTCTTTGCTGACCTGGGGCTTCATCATCACCAGGCTCTTGAGACATTTTGTGAAGAAGGTACTATATGACCAGTTCACTGCAAGAGTCCTCGAGAATTTAACTGATAGTTCACAGTCCGCTGCTTTAGTGTCTTAAGGATACAGTCCAATGACACTCTTCCGACAATGCACAGTTCTCCAAGGCAGGGGGTACTTGACACAGGAACACTATTTCAGCTGATGTCACCACGGATGAGCTGACCCTCACTGGTAAGGAACCACCAACCGCATCTGCTCGACTTGCCACCAAAACTGGATGCACTGCAAACAGTCTTCACCACTGCCGTATTTATTATCAACTATCTGGTTCTACCTTAGCAGAGCAAAACAAAAGCAAACCCCACTCCTGGTACCAAAATTGTGTAGCCCGAGGAAAAGGTACCACACAGGACACAATACATTCTTTATGGGGCTCGTTTATTTGCTTGTTACTTTGTTTGGAAAAGTATTGTTCTTGTTTTGCTTGCTTATTTTCTTTCCAAAAATTGTATTCGGTTTTTATAAAGTTTCATATGGATTTCAACCCCATGAGGGTGCACTTTATCTTGAGGGAACACAGTACAAACTAGAGTGTAATATACATAAGACCAAATAAATACGGCAGTGCTTTACGACTGTAAAACAAAGAAATACAAAAATAGTGAGAAGAACCAAATCACAAAAGTAGAGCCACTAATAAACGGTACAGAGAAAACAAACAGAAACTCACATCTCAGGTACGTTAGAGACTCCCTTTTCAAAGTTAAACTGCTCTCAACTGCATACACATAGTTCTATATTCAACACAAGAGATTTACAGTTTTAAAGTTACGGAATATTATTACAAATATCGTCAAGAACAGCTAAGATCTCTGCTGGAATGGGAGAGCCAGCTGAATATGATCTCATACACCTCAAACCATATGTAAACGTTTTATTTTTTGTATAGGTGAAAAAGATGGTCATCTCTACCTTCTCAAACTCTCGCTAGAGACGCTCAAACCACGCGATAAGTCGAGTTTCTTAAAGGGCCGGTGTTCATTTACCCACCACATTTACAGTTACAGAAAGGATGCTGATAACAAGAAGGATATAGTTATTTTCCTAACTGAAAGCTCTGAAATAACAATTTTATTTCCCACCTGGCTACATTTACATTCAAAAAGATTCAGAGAGTTTATGTACTCAGTGTGATACTATGCAGTTTTACTGCATGGTGGCTACTCTGATTGTTCAGCTATTAACACTAGAAGTCCCAGAGAGGGGTCATTTAACATTTCTACCTCTGGAACCCAGAGACGGGTCGAGTGACCTGAAGGATTTTAGCTAACATCCTATAATCACCGTCTTTTGTTCTGTAAATAAGGCCATTACTGGCGACCCACAGGGGGTTGTTGTTTGCCATTGAGTTTAGCTATTTAGTTTCTAGTTAGTTCTATTCAGTTTATTGTATTTGATAATATAAAGATTATACATTTTGTATTTAGTTTAGTTTTATTTGAGTAAAAAAGCAAACAATGAATTATTTATTTTTTTATTTTAAATAGAGAATTAGAAATTTTACAGCAAGGTACAGCTGTGAGTAATGACCAGAAGCATTTGTGTCAAGAGGACTGAAATTTCAGCGTGAAAAATTTAAGAACAACTCTTATTTGTTTCCATGCTTTTTATTTTTGTTATAAAAATAATACAAAAAATACAAGGAATAAAACAATTCCACACATATTTACAATAGTCTGCAGTGGAGGGCTGCGTGTGTGTGTGAGTGGCATTTCTTTGTGTGGCTAGCATTTCAGCACTCACTCAGCAGTCTGTCTGTACTGTCAGAACATACCTGGCACTGCCAGGGTTTGTCCCTGGTACATTTGCCACACGTGCATTTGTAGCAGTCGACACATCTCACAGTTGCTCAATTGTTCGTGCATCGATGGTTGACCTGACACTTCGCCCTTTTGCCAGGGCTGGGTGTGGAAGGTTGTTGCCGAAGCAGGTTCTCCTTGCGTGCCTTCTTCTCACTCACATGAGAGTCACCCAACTCTTTTGCAAGCTCAACCAGGAAGTCCACCCGTCTCTCCTGCACCCAAGTGCATGCCTGATAAAGCACATGCACATTTAGTGCTGCCATGTCAATCATGTTGTAGAACAAGGCGACTGGCCATCTCCGTGTTCCTGCACGCACGCTGTACTCCCGCATTTGGTCCATTACATCCACCCCACACTTTGTGTTGTATTGTGTGACCGTGTTTGGCTTCCTTTTGGTGGTATCCTCAGTCTCAACCACACTGTGCATGCTGCTGAGAATGTAGACGACCTTCTTCCATTTGGGTGCATACACTGTCAGTGTTGCACCAGTGGTTGAAAAAACCTGAGTGGTGAATTCAGTGCGGTCCATCTGTCTAGCGGATTGAGGAATTTCCTGGCGACTCTTTTTGACTGTGCTTAGTGGTTTTCCGGCTAAGCAGTCGTTGTGCAAGTGAGAGTGATGTAAAGAAATTGTCCGTGGTTACAGTTCTGCCCTTGTCCATGAATGGTTCTATCAGCCTCATCACTACAGTCTCGGACAGTCTCTCCCCGTTGGGACGACTGGGGTCCTTGCCAAGATATGGGAGGACATTACAGATGTATTTGATTTCAAGTCGCAAGCCACCCAAAACTTAATACCAAACTTGTCTGGTTTTGTTGCACTGTATTGCAGAAAACAGCAGCGAGTCTTTGACGGGAAAAGCTGTTCATCAATAGTGATGTGTCGACCAGGGTTGTAGGATGCGATGCAGTTGATGACAAATGATCTCCACACATCAGAGATTGCAGCAAACTTATCGGTCTCCGCTCGCTCACTGCGTGTGAACATGTCATCAAAGCGTAGGTGTTGCATGATGTCTTGGAAGCGGTTTCGGGCCATAGTTGCAATGATCCTTGGGTTTGCAAGGTTTGCTGACCAGCTGTCACGTAGTGGTGGAACCTTGGTCACCCCCAACATGATAATGACTGAAATAAATGCCATTAGTTCTGGGAGATCCATGAACCAATCCACCTGCTCTGTGTGACGTGCATGTTGTGTCGTCCATTCTTGAATGCTACGAAGCTATGCTTGATGCTACATCAAGAGTGATCAAACAGAGGAAGCTCTGAAGGCGACTCCGGACACTAGCTCTTGGCTCTCCATCTGTAGGGTACGGTTCTATTGGGGTGAAATGGAGATGTTTCCCCACTTGTTCTTCACGCCACACTGTACCATCTTTTGCGGTCTCTGTCGGCTCACTCGCCAACCGAGTCTCCTCATCTGCAAGATAAATAATTAAAAATTAACATTTTGTTTTGGTTCTAAATAAAAAAGATAGTCAGAAAATGGAAATATGTAATTTGAGAAATCTAACCTGAAGACAGCTCAGAGTCCGAATCTGGTTGAAGGACTATGTCTTCTCCATCTGAGTCACAAGGGTTGGTGTTACTCAGGATCCGTTCCAATGCCTGTTGAGTGGTGAACCTTCTCTGCATTTTGTTTCTTGTGAACAAAATAGGTGAAGCAGTCACCTATTTATCCCCCACAGCACAAAAGGCTGCATGCAAATTTGCTAAGGTGTTAGCAACCTTATGCATGTCCCCTGCACAACAATGCAGCTGGGGGGTGGACAGACACTCAGGAGCAACTTACATTCTTTTGCTCACACCCTTTTGCAAGAGGTTGAGGTGGATCAACACAATTAATTTGTTTTCTTTTTCTAAACTGTCATTTTGAACCCACTTCTTCCACATCTTTTAAAAAAACTTTTGCATATTTCTTGAAACAGATTGTATGTTTTGCAAACTATATGTACATTTGCCTAAATGATCTGTATAATGCAGCACAACATCACAGATCAGCAGCGAAAGGTCACATCTTCCCCCATACACTTTATGTATGCTTCAAAACAAAATGTGTGTTTTATACAAATTGTCAGTTCCCTCAAAATGCCCAAAAAAGTCTCTTGAGCTGTGTTTCACATGGGTTCTGAGAAAGGGTGGTGGCTTGAGAATTTATAACGAACTCTAGCTGTAGTATGAAAATGTGGTTTTCCTGTGAGATAGTATGGTTCTCTCACTCTACAAGTTAGAATCTGATATATAATATATTTACACCTTCACATACATTTATCTCTTCATATATGCAAATGAGCACACAAATTTTCCACACATAAAAAAAGTAGGTATGGTGTCCCTCAAGACGCTCTTCTAAGATCATTGTTATTCTCACTATTTATAATTTAAGTGCAATTATGTAGAAAATGGCACAAGTTATTTTTTTGCAATCAAAAAAAATAATTTTTCAAATGAATTAATGTAGGAGATCCCTGACTGGCGAATTTGAGTTGAAATTAAATGCTTTGTGAAAATGAACCATCATGAGCTGGAGGTACATTACAGGAAATCTATCATCCAGTCACAAAAACTATCTAAAATGAAGAACATAGGTCAGAGATCAATAACTACTTAAAGTATTCTTAAAGGATCCATTGGAGGCTTAGGATGAAGACTAAATGTTGTAATCCAGTGTGTAAACCATAATTAGTAATCAGTATCCTGTAAGCAAAAGTGGAATTGCTTAAAAAATAGAGATGAGTTGCTGAACCATGCTAATAAAAAAAGAAAAGCAATGTAATCCCCGTTGTGAAGAAGCATGTTTCTTTACAGAGTCCTTTTCCAGTGACAGTGAAGACAGTTCTGGTTGAGCTGGTCTTAAACCGACTGTTATAGAAACAGCACCAATAATACTCAAAGGAGAAAGGTCAAAGATAGATGGAGAAGTTACACTAACCACTGAGCCCAGAGCAAACAGACTGCTTTGCAGAAAGGTTCAAACTTTGCATTCAAAAAGATTCAGAGAGTTTATGTACTCAGTGTGATACTAAAACAGTTTTACTGCATGGTGGCTACTCTGATTGTTCAGCTATTAAGGCTATGCTGAGCAATAAAGTTAGTGTTGCTCAAAGAGCTGATGCTGTCATGTCACAAACTGAGGTGTGCTGGTTGTAGATATGTGCTGCCTAACCTGAATGCTTCAAATGAAATAGGGAGTCAGCAAAGCCAGGGAACACATGAGAATGCATGCCACTGTTGCAGTGAAATTGGTTCTTGCAAATGCAAAATAAGAAGAGATTCAGAAAATAGAAAAGTGAGTTAAGAAACTCAGTCCAAGTCAGTGGGTGGGGCTCTCTTCCCCTAGAAGTGGTGGGTAAACTGTTAAAGCATGTCCAGAAAGCATCCCGGTTTTCTGCCATTTCCACAGAGGAAGATCAATTAAAATAAGGATGCCTGCTTTGGGAGGTGTATTTAGCCAATCATACATGAGTAGTACAATAGGCTCTATCTAAACCTGCTGTGAATTATCATAAACCAGCTGTTTAGTATATTAAACTATGGTTGAAAGTTTAGTCTTTCATTGTTTAAGGCTGCTGCACTGGGATCTGTGCAACATGGGGAAGCCTGTAATGGTTTAATAGGTTTTATGACTGGGTGTCCTTTGCAGAACCATGGTCTGTGTTGGTTCAGTTCATGTAGGTGTAATTATTGTTTAGAAAATTGGCGATCGGCTGTGTTCTCACAGTTTATACATTTTCTAATTTGGCCTCCCTGTCCCCATTGTTAATGACATTGTTTGATTGTTATGGTTGGGTTGTTCAATAATGTTAGTTATTTAAATGTTATCAAACCAGCGGTTTTCTTCAGCAGGTAATGTCTGTGGAAAAATCACCTTAAACTGTAAACTGTTGAGACCACGTGCAAACATAACTTCAGTCTGTTACAAAATACAGGTGTGTTGTTCTGTTTGAGCATAGGTTCGGGGTAGTGTGAGCAAACAGCTAACTGACTTTACAGTGAGGTTTAAAATGAGTTCATTGTACAGCTGCTAAATTTATATTAATGTTTTAGGTCTGATAGTACTAGCCACACCATAGTGTCACGATTGGCCTCTCCCAGTCCTGTGCATTTGCTCCTTTGTTTTGGTTTAAGTCCTGCCCCCTGTTTGGTTACTCCACCCCTGATTGTGTTCACCTGTCCCTCATTGTTCCGTGTATTTAAGCCCTGTGTTTGCCCCTTGTGTTTGCCAGTCTTTTTATCTGGTCTTTGTATGATTGTATTGGTGGAGATGTATTCTGGTTTTTTGTCATGTCTGTCCCCCGATCTGTCCCTGTCGGCTATATGAACCTGGACTGTTATGACCACGACCCTGGATTTGCCCATAATAAATCTCGCTTATCTCAGCGTGTGCGTCCGCCTCCTCGCTCCCCCTTACAGAAAGACTGGCCATCACAGGACGCAGTAGATAAGCGAGACTCCAGCATGTGGTTGTTCCGTTGGGACGAAACTCCGGCTGTTTCTAAGCAGCCCGAGTTCGACGTGTCCCAACGCCACCAAGCCGGAGACAGCAAATCCCCTGGCGCCGAGGGAACACAAGCGTCTCGTCGGTCCCGCAAGAAAGCGAAGGACCTTCCCGCCTTGTGTCCGGGCGACGAGAGCTCAGGTAAGCGCCTTGGGTCTGCCTGTCTTGAGCGCCGCTGCAAGGAGGAGCGACCTGCAGTGCAAGACGGGGTCAGACGGATGGAGCATTCAGATAACCCGTGCCATGGTACTCGGCTCGCTTTCAAGTGCCACTGCGAGCTGCCAATTGCTCGAGTGAGCCTTGGGAGCAGCCGAGTGGGTCCTGTGTCTGTCTGTTCCACCAGGTTGGAGCTGCTGTCCCCAGCCGGAGCTTCTGATTCTGTGGCCGCACCCCGCGGCACTTCTGATTCCGTGGCCGCACTCCGCGGCAAGCCTGATTCCACGGCCGCCCCCCGCGGCAAGCCTGATTCCGTGGCTGCACCCCGCGGCAAGCCTGCGCCTCCGGACCCAAGGAAACAAGGAAACAAAGAGTGCTGGTACCTACCTCTGTTCGGAGTCTACCATCCAAAGAAGCCGGACAAGATCTGCATCTTCTTCGATTCCAGTGCAGCCTATGATGGGGTGTTGCTCAACGACGTCCTCATTACAGGCCCCGACCTCAATAACAGCTTAGTGGACTTGCTCATGAGGTTCAGGAAAGAAGCGGTGGCTGTCACAGCTGACATTGAGCACATGTTTCATTGTTTTGTGGTGAAAGAGGACCACAGAGAATTCCTTCGCTTTCTGTGGTACCAGAACAATGACATGGCATGTGAAGTCACTGAATATCGGATGACAGTCCACACTTTCGGAAACAGTCCCTCACCTGCCGTCGCTATCTACGGCTTACAAAGGGCTGCTGAAGAAGCGGAAGCAGAGTTTGGTCCTGCAGCGCGAAGATTTGTTGAACGCGAGTTTTACATGGATGATGGGCTGAAATCATTCAGCACTGAAGAAGAAGCCATCAGTGTTGTAAAGCAAACTCAACAAATGCTTGCAGCCTCGAACATCAGGTTACACAAGTTCACTTCCAACCGGCCTGCAATCCTGGAAGCCTTTTCGCCTGATGATCGTGCACAAAATATTGAATATTTGGATCTCTTTGCAGATGACCTGCCTATCCAACGCAGTCTGGGATTGTCCTGGAACATTGCAATGGACACATTCACTTTCCAAATCACCTGTGAGCAGAAACCCTTTACATGAAGGGGGGTGCTGTCGACGGTGAACAGTGTCTACTGTGTCTGATCAGAGCAATAGCGCACCTGATTCACATTGCTCGCACCTTTTCTCGTACTGCTCCCACCAACAGCTGCCGAGGTTGGCACATCTGCCCACCTTCGGTGGAAGAGATGACACAAGCTAAAGTGTGCATACTGAAGAGTGTCCAGGGAGAGTGCTATTAAGAAGAGATCAAGTGCGTACGAGAGAGCTTGAACACTTCTTCTTCAAGCAGCTTGTGTAAACTGAACCCGATTCTTGACTCAGATGGACTATTGAGAGTTGGAGGCCGCATAAAGCACTCAGGCCTAGATTTGGATGACATCAATCCCATCATTGTCCCCGGCCATCATCACCTGTCTGTGCTTCTCATACGCCACTACCATGAAGCTGTGAAACACCAGGGCAGGCATTTTACAGAAGGTACCATCAGGTCAGCAGGTTTCTGGATAGTTGGTGCAAAACGAAGCATTGCTCTGTTCAAGTGCGTGACCTGCAAGAAGCTGCGGGGAAGAACAGAACAGCAACAAATGGGAGACTTACCAGCCAAGCGGCTGCAGGTAGCGCCGCCCTTCACATACGTCGGTGCTGACGTATTCGGGCCATGGGAGGTTACTTCACGCCGTACTAGTGGAGGACATGCCAATTCCAAGAGATGGGCAGTGATGTTTTCATGCATGTGTGCACGAGTGGTGCACATCGAGTTGATCGAGACGATGACTGCCAGTAGTTTCATCAACGCTTTGAGACGTCTCTTCGCCATCCGAGGGCCTGCACGTCAGATCCATTCCGACTGCGGGACGAACTTTGTTGGTGCCTCACGGGAATTGCAAATGTCCAGCACTGATTCCTCCTCGGAGAGCGTAGAGAGATACCTCAGCAACCAGAACTGCACCTGGGTGTTCAATCCGCCCCATTCATCCCATATGGGTGGAGCCTGGGAGCGGATGATCGGGATTGCCAGGCGCATCCGTGACTGTATGCTACAAGAGCAAAGAGCTCAGTTGACACATGAGGTCTTGTCTACACTTATGGCTGAGGTAACTGCAGTGATGAACGCTCGATCTCTCATCCCAGTATCGTCAGACCCAGAGTCAACTTTGAGACGTAGTTCTACTCAAAGATTCTCAATCAAAAAGAAACGAGTGGCCCATCGCTGTCATCACAAAGACTTTCCCAGGGCAAGATGGACTAGTCCGGAAGGTCGAGGTAACTACTGCTAGGGATGGAAATAAAAAGACTCTCTCTCGTCCCGTCACAGAAGTAGTCCTACTTCTGTCCGAAGAATGCACCAGCAATGTACATAGTTAAATGTGGGTTCTTACGGACCCCAGGCGGGGAGTGTCATGTTTTGCATTTTAATATTTTCTTTTCATGCAATTTTCATTGGTTGCATTTCTGGTAAGACTAATGTACCTACTTTGTCATTATGACTCTTATTATAAAAATGATTTGAGGGACTTTATTTTGACGATTCGGTTGAATAGGAAGTTTAGTTACAGTTTCAGTTTTGACCTTGCCTGCAGTGGAGACAGCTGCCTTTGTCCACCGCTCCTCATTTGCTACAGTTTATGTTTCTGTGTTTGTTTAAGCAACGTCTGTAAGTATTTTGTTTTTTATAGTTGGTCATATTCATGCTTTGTTACGTATGTCAACGTTGGTGGATTGAAAATGCAGAAGGGAAAGGAACGAAGTATTTTCTTAATGACCTGGCGAACACATGGAGCTTAGCTACAGTGGCTAGTGTTTATTCTTTGCTATTTCTGATGTACGCTTGTATGTTTGTATTTCAGTTTCACAAAAAAGATTGATTCAGTAAAAATCACAAGAAAGAATCTGCTTCTGTGGAGTTTCTGGATCCTTGTTTAGCTGCTTGGATAGCTACTTTTAGCGAGGCCAAGACACTGATCATATGTGGTTCGCTTTGGTGGATGCTTGTCTCTTTGTGGTCGCTGGTAGACTTGATCCTCTGACTTGACAGTCACACTTGTTGAAGGCATTTCAACAGATGAGTGTGCAAGAGGTTCACTAACCTCTACATTTTCATGAGTCTCAAAAGGAGCTGTCGGTGCCTCTTCTTCCAATACTCCATCTGTTTGTTCCCCTGCCTGGGCATTGCTCTCAGTCCTTATCTCTGGTTGATCATGCCCGCCCTCTGCACATGCTCTCCCGGCTGTAGTACTGAACTCCTGACCTTTGTGTCATAACATCTTTTACTTTTGCTTTTACTCAGCGGCTTTTTGGGCATTCTTTCTCGCAATGGTGTACGCCTCTTCCATACCTTGTTTCCAGGTCTGTGCAAAGCCCTGTGCCTCTTTTGGATCTGACTGTGGGTGCAATCCAAACAACATGTCAATTGGAAGTCTAGGTGACCTCCCATAAAGAAGATAAAAAGGAGAATACCCTGTCACTTCAGTACGTGTACAATTGTAGGCGTACAGTAGTTTATTCAGATGTTCCTTCCAGCTTGACTTTTGTCTCTCTGTAAGAGTCTTTAACATCTGTAACAATGTCCGGTTCATAAGCTCCACCTGGCCATTCCCCATGGGGTGATAAGGGGTGGTTTGTGACCCAGTGATACCACTGAGCTTCTTCAACTGGGCAAACAGCAGGTTTTTAAATTCTCCACCTTGATCATGGTGAATTTGGGCTGGAAATCCGAATTTCAATGCATAGTCATTGAAGATGAGGTTTGCTGCTACTTTACCAGATTTAGATGTTGTGGCATATGCCTGCGCAAAATGGGTGAAGTGGTCAACGATGACAAGAATATATTCATATCCACCTTAGCATTGATCCAAATGAAGGAAAGGACCAGTTCAAAAGATTGCATTGTTACAATGTTGGTAAGAGGGGCTCTGCTCTCACGGCTGGGTTTTTTTTTTACTTTAAGCAGACACAGGCTCTAGTCATATACTGCTCAACATCCGACTGCAGGTGAGGCCAAAAGAAATGGTCACGCACAAGTGATACAGTCCTTTCCACACCCTGATACAACTGTTATTGTGCACTTCTTCAAGCACTTTTGTCTTGTACTTTACCGGCAACATGAGTTGTTTACGAGTTGCAGTAATCCGATACATAATGTCATCGTCATCTACTGTCAATTTGTCCCATTCACAAAGGAGGCATTTTGCTTTTGAGCTGAATGTTTTTACAATTTGAGCTGATGGCTTGCAACCTTGCAATTTGTGCTCAAGCACTGGCTTAATATGTGGATCAGGTCTTTGTGCTTTTCTCAGTTTATCCTTTGGTATGGGAATGACAGGTTCAGTTATTGTAACACTTTGTTCTGATGGGCCCTGGGTCACAAGTGCAATTGACCAGTCTGCACTGGCCTGCCTCTGAACTTCAACAGACTGAATGGCAGCCATAACAACATCCGAAGACAGATCCTCTGAACATTCCTTCATCATTGACTCTACATTAAGTGGCATTCTGGACAAAGCATCTGCATCATTATTCTCTTTTCCCGGTTGATACTTAATAGTGAAATGAAAGTCTGCCAACGCTGCAACCCACTGAGAAGTTGTAGCATTCAGTTTTGCTGTTGACAGTATGTACGTCAGTGGGTTATTATCACTGTACGCAATGAAAGTTGGGACATAGTACAAATAGTCCCGGAACTTTTCTGTGATTGCCTATTTCAATGCGAGAAATTCTAATTTACCTAATTTACCTAGTTTTTCTCAGCTTTTGTCAAAGTGCGTGATCCATAAGCTATAACTCTTAGTTTACCATTTTGCTTCTGATATAGCACAGCTCCTAGGCGATTTTTGTGCTGCATCCGTGTGCAAAACAAAGGGTTGTGTGAAATCAGGGAAGCCTAGAATAGGTGGGTTAAGCAAGCACTGAATCAATTGTTCAAGAGTCTGCTGATGGACATCATTCCAGTAGATTGTCTGATTGAATGGCACAGTACAGTTCCTTTTGAATTTTGCTTTTGCTCCTTTTTTACTACAAATACTCAGACCCTTTTCAGTGTCTGCCCTAAGTAGATCATAAAGGAGACTTGCTACTCTGGAAAGGTCTTGGATGTATTGCCTATAGTAAGTCAGCAGACCAAGCACCCTTCTAAGTTGGCCAACAGACTGTGGTCTGACGTCTTTCAACGCTCTTACAGCTTTGAAGTCAGCAGGATCAACTCGACTTCCCTCTGCAGAAACAATTCTTCCCAGGTAACGTATTTCAGATTTAAACAAATCACATTTACTGGGTTTGAGTTTGATGCCATGCTGCCTGAGCCGCTGCAAGACTTTGCATACATCATTCACATGGTCATCCAATGTTTTACTGAAACTAGCATGTCATCTAGATAGGGAATACAGATGTCATCCCGTAGCCCCTCCAATCGCTCTTCCATACAGCGTTGAAATGCCGCGGGCGCATTCGTGAGGCTGAAAGGGATACGGACCCACTCATATAGCCCCCATGGCATCACAAAGGCTGTTAGTGGTCTACACTCTTAAGTGATGAACCCTTGGTGATACGCTTTTCCTTGATCTAAGAGAGAAAACCAGGAAATTCCTCCTAGGCTGTCCAGTATGTCTTGGACCCATGGGATGGGCTGGCGGTCTGGGTGAGTCTTCATGTTCAGGTCCCTGTAATCGATGCATAAGCGCAGAGTGCCATCCTTTTTTCTAACACATACTACAGGTGAAGAGAACAGAGAATTTGACTTCCTGATACAGCCCTATGCGAATAAATCATGGAGATAGCCCTTCATCTCTTGGTATAGCGGTTTTGGCACTGACATATATGTGCGCTTAACTGGCTCAGGATCTTTAAGGGATATATTCATTTGCAAGCTTTCAATGTATCCAATATTGCTGTCTGAGCGTGAGAAAGAATGACATTCTTCCCTCAACATCTGCCGTACAATCTTTTTTTTTTCTTCACTTAGATGGTTCAAGTCTATATTTGGATCCCACATTTCACCATTTGAGCTGTCAGGGCCTGAAGACATTACTTCAGCTTGGTTGGCTGTGGCATTTGTTGTAATGTTTTCATCAGTTTGCCACTGTTGGTACAGGCTGCACTGTACCCACCAGTGTGCGCCCTGCCAATGTTATGTCTCGATCAGTATGATTGACAACGCTAATCTTGATTACTGGGTTGGACCCCTTTCTAATGTAAACTAATGTGTCACTCAGTTCAAGGCCTTCTGGCAACTGAGAGTTTAATTCGGGTTCAAAAAGCATAAGGGTGTCATCCTTGGGAGGCTGAGAAACTACGCAGCACTCTGCTTGAGCTATGCTAAGTTTCGGAATTACTATACCCATTCTCTTTGTTTTTACTACACACTCGTTTTCCTGTGCAGCAACTGCTTGTATGAGTGCTCTAACCTTGCTTTTTTTTTAGCTGTCGACCCTTCATTATCCACATGGGAATGGTTAGTTCATTCATGTGGTCTTCCTCAGATACAAGCTTGAAAGATGTTTCTATCCATCCCAGGTATGGCATGCTAGTTCCATTTGCTGCTGTCAATGTCAGGCTATCAGGTGAGTCAATCAGCTCTGATACATCTCTCATTTCTGCATTTGGCAGATACTCCTCCCTTCCTCGTTCATCAATGATACAAACTTGGGAACCAGTATCCCACAGAGTTTGAGCCCTTTGGTGATTCAAGTAGCATTCGATGAGACACTGACGGCCAACCAATGAAGCCATTTTACTGGGTGAACGCCTGTGAGCAGCTGACGGGGGAATTGGAGCACTGTCTCTTCCAGATGATCTTGAAAGTTTCCTGAATGCAGCTGTTCTTTGGGACTCTTTCCTGGATATGGTTAACACTTGCCTTGTGGGATTAACCACTCCTCTGGTCAGAGGGGTTTCTCTAGGTGGCCCACTCCTCCTTACCTTGCAGCCAGCTTGGAAATGGTCATTACTTCCACAGTGATAGCAGTGTGTACATCTTTCATCAACCCTGCTCTGCTGGCAAGAAAAACATCGCCTTGGAATGCGAACAGATCCCTTGAATGGCAGGTTTGATTGACACTGAAGTCGCATAGGCGTGGAGGTTTCAGGCTGACTGGGGATTTGGTGAACAGGACGGCCATTTTGTGGTGCAGCCAGTGTTCGCTCGTTTTCACAGTCTCTTTCAGGCTTCCTGTGCATGGAAGGGATATAGGGCTGCTGCTTATAAACTGGCTGTTGATGTATTCTTTCTTTAATTTGAGCTATCTCTACACTTAGGCTACTCAAAGAAGCTACACTTGCTCTCAACCCCTTTAACTCTCTCAGCATTTCAGGAGACATTTTAGGGTGTTCTCTTTGGAAGAGCATTTGCAAGGTGGTATCTCCTCTGGCTGAACTACATGTACAGCTGCAGCTGCCTGCGATGCATGAGTTCTCTTTTTATTCCTCCTCTCAGCCTCTGTTGCACAAGCAATATTTAATTGTTCCAGCAATAACTCATCTGGAGTTGCAGTATTCACTAAAAGTGGTTGCATGTCTGTATTAATATTATCGTTCTGAAGGCCGGTGAGGATGGTATGTAAGAACATACTCTGAACAAGAATTGGGTCATACCTTAGCCCTGATTCTGACTCTTGAGATGCAAACAGTACTTTCTGTTTAAGGTCTAAGACACGCATCAGGAAGCTCTGAGGAGTCTCCTTGCTGTGCTGGGCGTCTGTGGTAAGCTGTTTGTATAGCTCTGTTGCATTCCGTTCTTGGAAATGGGAGCGGAGCATGTGGCGGAGTATGGGCAGGTTAAGATTGGGCTTGCCCTCCAGGTAGCTGCGTAGCTGTGAACCTGGAATAATGGCTCTAATTACAGCATCTATAATCTCTGTTTCTGGGTAACCCCTGTTTAGGCTGTTCTCTATTTGGTGGGCTAGGCTGGTAAAGGTTAATTTATCCTTTTGTCCTGGCTCACCTATCTGTCCAGCTATTTTAAAGTCTTTACGCCAAGTGGGACTTGACAGTGGTGGTTGCGGTTGGACATGCGGAGCCACCACCTGAGATTGTGGCAGAATATCTGTATCAGTCCCAATAAGAAACAACTGTTCGATTTCTGGTTGTTTTTGTCTCATGACTGTCCTTAGCTCATCTAATTCTCTCTGTAGTTTCTCACTCATTGCACTCTTTCCCGCTATTTCTTCTCCCACACCAGTTGTCATCTCAGAAATTTTGTCCTTCAATGCTAGTAGTTCAGACATACCTCCATCTTCTAACTCTTCAACACTCTCCCTTTCAATATGTTTCAATATGTGAGTAATCAGGGAGATACGGGACTTCCCAATTACATCAGAGCGCTGGTGTCCAGAAATTTTTAAGTAATCAGTGATCTTTAGCAAATTGTCTTTTGTCATAGCATTCAACTCTCCTGCTATCTCTTCCTGCAGGGTCGCTATAACTGTAGTCATCTTGGCAGCACAATTAAATGCCTTAACTGACTTAATGACACAATTGAAATGACTTAACTGAGTGGTCTTTTACTGGACGTAGCGGTCTCTGATTGGCCTTTAGCCAAATACTCAACCATCAGTTTCTTACTCTCCTTCACACAATGACACTTCCCTTACTGAAGCTTGACCTGGTTTATTCTGTAGGGGGTTAGCTGACTCAGGAGTCGTCTGTCCGGTTAGGAGCAGCTGGCATCTGAACAGCTATCCCAGCGGTGCCTTCAAAAAGATGTTGCCACCCTGAATAGAGGGAATAAAAGACCACAGTAGCACCTGTGCAGTTTCCCCACAGATGGCTTTATCTTGAATGAACAATAATACATAATACATAAAACAAGGCTTGTTTACTCACGCTCCCATATAGTCCATTGGTAATAAAATAAGATTTTGGTTACAGTCCAAGTAACTTATTCTCTTCAATTCACACCTTACATATTCAATGTTAGAAAATGATATAAAGAGAATGAAGTTCCCCTCTTATAAATTGCTATATATATATATATATATATATATATATATATATATATATATATATATATATATATATATATACACACACATACACAAATGTGCATATACACATACATCTACACACACAGTATGAAAATTAGCGTGAGCTGATTATTTGAACATTCAGCCTCCAACTTCACATATTTCACACTTCTTTGCAAATATAACAAGCCATATAACGTAAAAAAAAAATCTCACATTTCGCTCTTTTGATAATATACTCAAAAAGTACACAGAAAAGGACTTCTTAGTAAAGGAACAGTTCTAAACATATGATTCATTTACAACTACGTCTATCCGCCATTACTAGTTAACTACGCACGTTTCATCCGATCAGCAGCGCTTTAAAATGGCCGCAGTGATCCATTTACTAACAAACTTCACCACATGAGCCACAGTGAAGCAATGAGCTAAACCAACAGTTTTTAACAGAAAACATGCATATTTTTATAGATTTCTCACATTCACAATCACCACAACTGTTCTTTATTATGACAAAGCACCATCAGCTATGGCTGTTCCATTCAGTCTGACCCAGTAGCCTCGGCTAGATTTGCTAGCAACGTTCAACAAAAACACTGAAATAACGTCTTTTACAGATATCAAATAATATCATATAAAGCTAAACACTTCTCTCTTATGTCGTTTCTAACAATAACGAACCATATTTCTCCAGATTCGTACCTGAATAGAGGGAATAAAAGACCACGGTAGCACCTGTGCAGTTTCCCCATGGATGGCTTTATCTTGATTGAGGAAAAGTCCGCGATCGCCCCCTAATGCCTAAATCAAGGCATAGCCAAACAATTGCAGATCACTATCATCAGGACTACTGGTAGATTTCAGACTGAATGGAGCAGCCATACGATGTACTTGCAAATTATTATCTTTTCTTAAATTTACAATTAGTTTCTTTTTTTTCATTTTTTTTTTCACATGAATCACATGAATAATTCCAGTTACTGGGCATTTTACATCCTGCAAGCTGTGGATCATGTTGGAGCTCCTCGTTGAGGCTTTATTATGTTTCTACAATGTGATATTGTGAACTCAGTTTTATGACTTTGTTTAATAAAGTTGAAATAGTCTACATAATCAGCACAAGTTTGGAATGCTTGGCCCACTCTGAGCAGTAAGGTTTAAGAAATTATATTGTCCACCACAAAGTACAAACATACAGACAGACATTCTTGAGTAAATTATGTTATTTACAATGTCTGCAAAGTGGGACAGCAACATGGCTTGTGTTCTTGCCTTGCTGCATTTTCTCACCCCACAATCAGCTGGAAGAAAGTGTCCCAAGAAGATCAGTGTTGGAGAGACAACAGATCTGGTGAAATTTCACAAGGTTTGTTAAACAATATGATCCTATTCCACATATTGTGGTTCATGCAACATATTTGAAGTAATGGCTTATTGGGAGATCATTTTTTATCATCTTATGTCATCTTTGTATTTCAGTCTTGCCACAGCCTGGAAGATCACCTCACGAGCACTGAAGCAAACTCCTAGCCATATCTTCTGGCCGCAGCTGTAATAAGAGTAATAGTTAACTGAATAGTGTTGTTGTAGCATGAACCTGATTGAGTGTGACACACTGTGCTGTACTGAAGGAATACTAAAGGCAAGTATTACTAGTAAAGAGTTCTGAGAGTCATACAAGTTGTCCCGAACTCCTTTATTTGGTATGATAGTCTGAAATGCAAGAGATAGCATAAAATATGGTGGCAGTGGTATAAAGTGGATTTTACGGCTGAAGAGAGAGAGAGAGAGGAGCACACGCAGAGAAGCGCCAGAGAGCACACTCTCCAGTTTGACTCATCAGAGATTGGTCTGGGAGCAGCACTCATGCAGGCAGGCTAGCCAATAGCCTATGGCAGCAGAGCTCTCACACCCACTGAACGGGGTTATGCACAGAGAGAGAGAATGTTTGGCCATTCTGTTCGGCATGGAAAAATTTCATCAGAATACATATGGCAGGAAAGTGGAAGTGCAGTCTGATGATAAGCCTTTGGAAACCGTTATGAGAAAGCCCTTGTTCAATGCACCAAAAAGATTGCCACGGATGCTACTGAGGCTGCAGAAATATGACATCAGTGTCACATATGTGCCTGGACGACTGAGGCATGTAGCAGACACACTATGGGACACTGCAGGTTCAGTTGAGGCTGAAATTGAGACAACAAAAATGATCCAGTATCTGCCCATATCAGAGGAAAGGCTGCGGAACATTCAGGCTGAAACAGAAAAGGACAAAGTGCTGCAGTCCCTAAAACAGATCATTTTACAGGGATGGCCAAAAGACAAAGCATAAGTGATGGAGGAGATGAAATCTTTCTTTGCCATGCAAGATGAACTTAGTGCGCAACATGGTGTGATATTCAGTGGTGAGCGAGCAGTTATCCCAGTCAGGTTGAAATGTGATCAATTAGGATGTTGCTTGCAATTCTGAAGTTGTTCTGGATTTAGAAGACATTTGATTAAGATATGTCCTCCTACTGCCAATGTGTTTCATGAACCCCCTGCCAACCTTATATATATTATATAGTCCAGCCACCTGAACTGTGTCTTGGAGTAAAGTACACTCACCGGCCACTTTATTGTACCTAATTGTTCAGTTGCTTGTTAACACACATAGCTAATCAACCAATCACATGTCCATAACTCAATGCATTTAGGCATGTAGAGGTGGTCAAGACAACTTGCTGAAGTGCCAACCAAGCATCAGAATGGATAAGAAAGGTGATTTAAGTGACTTTGAAAGGGTTTTTCCACCTCAGTAACTGCTGTGTTTATATATGTCATATGACTGCATGACTCACAGATCACAGCATGTTAAATATCTCTGCACCTTATTCCACCAACTCATGTCCAGAAAGTAGTGCTGTGTCAGTGCTGCACTGTACTGTCTGTTTACTGTGTCTAACGTCTGTTTAATTTGTCATTTAATGTTTCTAGTGTTATTTTTTGTTTGTACACGATGTCTGCACGTTTGCACTTTGTACTTTTTGTTCCTTGTTGCACTGTGTTGTTCCTGGAGGAATGTAATTTCACTCCACTGTGTACTTGTACATAGATGGAATGACAATAAAAGCCTCTTGACATGACTTTAGAAGACATTTCATGGTCCACTATCCAAGGTGTGTTCGAAAAATTGGTCCACTCATTCATATCTGGAGATTTTCAAAAACTGTGTGAAGAACTACAAGAACTTGACAGTATAACTTGCAAGAAAACACCAGTTTGCAGTAGCTTAGCATTGAGAATGCTTGACTTCAAAAGCAGTCCAGTCTGGTCCATTCAAACAAAGTTTACTTGAAACACTCAAATGTAAAGAAGAGATCTCTTCATATCTTCACATTGATTCACAGGCCACTATCAATCTCACAAGTTGAGTAAAGTGTGGAGTTTAATATCGTGTTGGCCTCTTCGTGTTGAATATCGTGTTGGCACAAGCACTGAAGAAAACATGCTGGTGTTCAGCAAAATAATCGCTATCATTTTGCATGATATTATGTTTGTTTTGGTATTGGTTGAGCATGAAACTTGTTTCCATGACCATTTCCATGCTTTCCAAGTAAGTGAAAGCATTCCTAGAAAGCTACTCGTTTTAGAAAGGGATAGATTAAGACATTTCAAACTGTTGCCCAAATATCCTATGGGTGTGATTCACATTTTTATGTTGTGTCAGACAGTTGGATTATTTAACTTGTCAACATTGTTTAATGGAATATACATGGATTTAATCCTTGCTTATTTCCACTGATGAACCCAAAACCTATTTCTACTTGTGTTGTCCAACTGATCAACTCCACTTACCATAGCTACACTTTGTGGTTATACAATTACAGTCTTTCTGTTTCTCTGAATACTTTGTTAATCCCCTTTACTTTGTTATTTAATGGTCAGGACCACCACAGAGCAGGTACTATGTGGGTGGTGGATCATTGTCAGCACTGTAATGACAGTAACATGGTAATGGTGTGTTTGTGTGTGTTGTGCTGGTATGAGTGGAACAGATACAGCAGTGCTGCTGGAGTGTTTAAACACCTCACCTGGACTGAAAATAGTCCACCAACCAAAAATGTCTAGCCACCAGCCTCCTGTGAGTGCTGATGAAAGGATTGATGTCACGAGTGGCCCCTCCCAGTCCCCCAAGTGCTTTTTTTTATCTTTTGGTCTTGTCCATGTGCTTCCTTGTTTTGATTCTTCCCTGTTCTGCCCCCTTGTTTCTAGACCCTGCCCTTGATTGTTCTCACCTGTGTCTTGTAACCCTCTTGTTAACCACCTGTGTCTTGTTTATCCTCTTCTAGCATTTAGGCCCTGTGTTTTTCCGTAGTTGTTTTCTGGTCTTTGTATTGTATAGTGTTGTATCTTCTGGCCTCCGTGGTATTTTCTGCTCTCTGTTGGTGTGTTTATCCTGTGTTCCTTTTTGTCATGTCTGTCCCTCGTTCTCACCGTGTTGGCTCTTTAACCTTGGACTGTTTAGACCCTGAGTATGGATTTGTCCCTAATAAAGCTCGCTTCTCTTAGCATATATGTGTCCACCTCATTATCGCTCCCCAGCATTACACTAACAAGCAACAGTGTCATTGCAATTTTGACAGTGATCCACTACCCAAATACCTGCTCTGTGGTGGTCTTCATCATTGATCAAGGAACATGGAAACGGAGCACAACAAAGTATTCAGAGAAACAGACAGTCTGTAATTGTAAAACTATAAAGTGAAACTATATTATAAATGGAACTGATCAAATCCACAGTGAGTGTAGAAACAAGATGGTTTGTTGGTGTGATGATGTGAGTATTTAGATTTAAAGACAATCTCATGTTAATGTTCAGCATTATAGTTTTGTAATAGTTTGTCTTGTTAGACATCTTTACATTGAAAATGGTTGTGTGTGGCCTCCACTTGCCTGTATGACCTCCCTACAATGCCTGGGCATGCTCCTGATGAGGTGGTCCTGATGATGGTCTCCTGAGGTCTCTCCTCCCAGACCTGGACTAAAGTATCCGCCAACTCCTGGACAGGCTGTGGTGCAATGTGGCGTTATGGAGCAAGACATCTGGACATTACGCTGACAGACACAGCAAACCTTCTTGCCACAGCTCGCATTGATGTGCTATCCTGGACGAGCTGCACTACCTGAGCCACTTGTGTGGGTTGTAGAGTCCGTCTCATGCTACCACGAGTGTGAAAATACCACCAACATTCAAAAGTGACCAAAACATCAGCCAGAAAGCAGAAAGGTACTGAGAAGTGGTCTGTGGTCCCCACCTGCAGAACCATTCCCTTATTGAGTGTGTCTTGCTAATTGCCAATAATTTCCACCTGTTGTCTATTCCATTTGCACAACAACATGTGAAATTGATTGTCAGTGTTGCTTCCTAAGTGGACAGTTTGATTTCACAGAAGTTTGATTTACTTGGAGTTATATTGTGTTGTTTAAGTGTTCCCTTTATTTTTTTGAGCAGTGTATATATATATATATATATATATATATATATATATAGGCTCCAGCACCCCCCGCGACCCTGACGGAGAAGCGGCTTAGAAAATGGATGGATGGATGGATATATATATATATATATATATATATATATATATATATATATATAAATATATATATATATATATATATATATATATATAAAACCACATGTAAAGAGGACACAGAAATGCTGCCACCTTCTCTGGGCATGAGCTCATTTAAGATGGACTAAGGCATCGTGTAAGGACTAAGGACTAGTTGGAAACGTGTGAAATTCTTTTAGGAAATCAGTGACTCTGCATTCTCTTGTCTAAATAGGACACGGATATCTGGCTTGTTCTCAGCACATAGTTCAAAAGCCAGCATTCGTGATGGTATGGTGGTGCATTAGTGCACATGGCATAGGTGACTTGCACATCTGAGAAGGCAACATTAATGTTTAATGATATATATACATGTTTTGGCAACATGATAAAGTGAGATGCCTGCAGTCCAGACCTGTCACCACTGAAAACATTTGGATAATTATGAAGCAAAAAATACAACAAAGTAGACCCCGATCTGCCTAGCAGCTAAAATCTAGTATCAAGTAAGAACATGTAAGCATTTCACTTTTAAAATTACCTCAGTTTGCAAATTCTTGCAGTGTTGAAGAATCAGTGGTAAACTTTTTTGGAATGTGTTGTAATCAAATTTAAAATAGGCATATATTTTTCAAAAAACAAAATGTCTCAGTTTCAACATTTAATATGTTGCCTTTATACTATTTTCAATTAAATATTTGGCTTAAATGATTTGCACATCATTGCATTTTGTTTTATTTGACATTTTGCACAGTGTCCCAACTTTTTTGGAAATGGGGTTGTACTTTAAATGTGTTCAGCATTCAGAATTTGTGCTTTTTGTTTTCATATAAAAAATAATGCCTTTTTATTCTCACATATTAATATGTAGTTGATTTGACTTGACCCTTGCAGGACAGGGCGTTTTGTATTGGTTTAGCACTCACTGCTTGCTCATTTTGCAAGATGATCTCGAGAAGTGCGTCTTCTGTTTGTGGTGAGATGTTTGTGATGAGCTTTTTCCTGTCATCTTTAACACAAACCTAAGACTCATTGTGGTAGATAAAGTCAGATATAGTCAGAATAAAACCTGGACAGGGCAGATACCTTCATCACACGTAGAGCTTCAGGGCCACAGAACATCACACCCAGGTAAGAGCTGACACACACACCATTAGATACATTCATTAAGTTACACTCAATGGTGGACAAGGTACACAAATCATGAACTTTAAAAAGTTAAGAGTTAAAGTTGAGATATCCAAGGTAAAATATTACTCCAGTAAAAGTAGAAGTTACTCCATTTAGACCTCCACTTGAGTAAAAGTACAAAAGCCTTTGCCTTCAAAAGTACTTAAGTATCAAAAGTAAAAGTAGTAAAAGATTATTTATGACTAATGTCCTATTACTATTTTTGTAACAAGACTCTTTCTTCATGAACTTATTTTAGGTCAAAATACTCCAGCATCACTCTTGGTAAACCAGTCTTTATAGAAATAATTTAATAGAATGTCATTAATTAGTCACTCTGGTGTCTTTTAAAATTATCAAAAGTAGAAAACACTGAAAGCAAACAATTTCCATCAGGTAGAACTGATGGAACTACAAACAAGCAAAGTTTCAGTTTAAGATTTATTTGCAACTTGGTTACAAGTTTAAGTAAAAACTTGCTTTAAACTCTGATTCACAAATGAGTTTCCTTTACTATATTGCATCTGTATGTCTCTGTTCATAAACATGAACTAGTAAAAACAAATTTACTATAAAACGAAATAGTGTTTATTTAAATCCAAAATAAGAACACGTCAGTAATGACAGCATATGTGTACGTATTTCTGTATTGTGGTCTATTTACACAAAGTTTATGTTGAATAGACACTCCTAAAATTTTACACTACTGCACTAACATTGAACCGTATGCTTGCACCAGGTCAAAACAAAGTGCCGCTGTGCCCTGATTGGTCTTCTTGCTTCATGCTTCTTTTGTTTTGACATGTTACGTTTTTATGCCCACATAAGCAAAAAGGAATAACAGATTTCGCAAAATGCAGTAGAGTAAAAAGATATTTGATGGTAAAATATAGTGGAGTGAAAGTAAAAAGTCACCCAAAATGGAAATCAGTAAAGTACAGATACACAAAAAACTACTTAAGCACAGTAATGAATTACACTTACTTAGTTACTGTCCTCCACTGGTTTCACTGATGTAAAAATACTGGTAGCACTAAAATGATAAATGTTAATAAAATAAAATGTTAATGTTCCTAGATTTTGTCTATGTTCTCATTTGTAAACGCTATAATGTTTCCCCTATTGTAATGATCTCCATTCTGTCAAATATGGAAGCACATTTGGAGTATAGAAGTACTCTAAATGTAATTAATTTAATTTGAATTTATTTTATTTGGTTTATTCAATCCACTTTGTGTAACCCTCACTCACTCTCACAGAATGAGGGTTTTGCTCACTGTTGCCGCTCTTGTGGTCGTGGCTGGTGCAGCCAGGGTCTCTCTGGAGGATGTAGAGTTCCATACTTGGAAACTCAAGTTTGGTGAGAAATAATATAACATCTGCTCTTGTAAATATGTTATAGTTTTTCCCATATATACATATATATATATATATCGCTGCTATTGTAAAAAAACCTTGTATCTCCATTTTTGTTGTTTTTCAGCTGAATTTCAGTATTCTGAAATTGCCTGTCTCTTCCAACAACAGTGATATGTATATATATATATATATATATATATATATATATATTATGGCAAGCCAAACAGGAAATATTTAATGAACATGGAATGAACGTTCATTCTATATATATATATATATATGTATATATATCAGTGTTCATTCCATATATATCAATGTTCATTCCATATATATCAGTGTTCATTCTATATATATCAATGCTCATTTTATATATATCAGTGTTCATTCCATATATATCAATGTTCATTCTATATATATCAATGCTCATTTTATATATATATCAATGTTCATTCCATATATATCAACATTCATTCTATGTATATATCAGTGTTAATTCTATATATATCAATGTTCATTCTATATATATCAATGCTTATTTTATATGTATCAATGTTCTTTCCATATATATCAGTGTTCATTCTATATATATATCGGTGTTCATTCCATATATATCAGTGTTCCTTTTATATATATCAATGTTCATTCCATATATATCAGTGTTCAGTCCATATATATCAATGTTCATTCCATATATATCAGTGTTCATTCTATATATATCAATGTTCATTCTATATATATCAATGCTCATTTTATATATATCAATGTTCATTCCATATATATCAACATTCATTCTATATATATCGGTGTTCATTCTATATATATCAATGCTCATTCTATATATATCAAAGTTCATTTTATATATCAAAGTTCATTTTATATATATCAAAGTTCATTTTATATATATCAATGTTCATAAAATATTTCCTGTTTGGCTTGCCATAATATATATATATATATATATATATATATATATATATATATATATATATATATATATATATACACACACACAAAACTAACCCTAACCCTAACATTTAAAAATTTAAAAATAAAAAATTGCCCTAGCAATATTTTGTGTATTATTTTATCATTATGTCAAATTCAGCTTATAAACAGTAACTGTGCACAAAAATGTGCAGAAAAATGCCAGATCTAAATGTATTTGCTGTAGAAGTTGTGTTGAATTATTTAAACTTAGAAAATCAGTAAAAGCATTGAATTTAACCAGGGGTTGTTTCTTTCTCTCTCAGGTAAGAGTTATGGTTCAGTGGAAGAAGAGTCTCAGCGTAAGATGATCTGGCTGGACAATCGTAAGCTGATCCTGGAGCACAACATGCTGGCTGACCAGGGCCTCAAAAGCTACAGACTCGGCATGAACCACTTTGCAGACATGGTGAGATCTCATAATTAGCATAATAGATAGCATAATTAGACAATCCACTCAATATTACATGAATAAATATCTGCTTCTAAATGTAGGTATTGTGATATAAACTGAGTCTGTTCTACAGTTTCTCATTAGGTTGAATGAATAACTGACTCTAAATGTAGGTATTGTGATATAAACTGAGTCTGTTCTACAGTTTCTCATTAAGCTGAATGAATAACTGGCTCTAAATGTAGGTATTGTGATATAAACTGAGTCTGTTCTACAGTTTCTCATTAGGCTGAATGAATAACTGACTCTAAATATAGGTATTGTGATATAAACTGAGTCTGTTCTACAGTTTCTCATTAGGCTGAATGAATAACTGACTCTAAATGTAGGTATTGTGATATAAACTGAGTCTGTTCTACAGTTTCTCATTAGGCTGAATGAATAACTGGCTCTAAATGTAGGTATTGTGATATAAACTGAGTCTGTTCTAGTTTCTCATTAGGTTGAATGAATAACTGACTCTAAATGTAGGTATTGTGATATAAACTGAGTCTGTTCTACAGTTTCTCATTAGGTTGAATGTATAACTGGCTCTAAATGTAGGTATTGTGATATAAACTGAGTCTGTTCTACAGTTTCTCATTAGGCTGAATGAATAACTGGCTCTAAATGTAGGTATTGTGATATAAACTGAGTCTGTTCTACTGTTTCTCATTAGGCTGAATGAATAACTCGCTCTAAATGTAGGTATTGTGATATAAACTGAGTCTGTTCTACAGTTTCTCATTAGGTTGAATGTATAACTGGCTCTAAATGTAGGTATTGTGATATAAACTGAGTCTGTTCTACAGTTTCTCATTAGGCTGAATGAATAACTGGCTCTAAATGTAGGTATTGTGATATAAACTGAGTCTGTTCTAGTTTCTCATTAGGATGAATGAATAACTGACTCTAAATGTAGGTATTGTGATATAAACTGAGTCTGTTCTACAGTTTCTCATTAGGCTGAATGAATAACTGACTCTAAATGTAGGTATTGTGATATAAACTGAGTCTGTTCTACAGTTTCTCATTAGGTTGAATGAATAACTGGCTCTAAATGTAGGTATTCTGATATAAACTGAGTCTGTTCTACAGTTTCTCATTAGGTTGAATGAATAACTGACTCTAAATGTAGGTATTGTGATATAAACTGAGTCTGTTCTACAGTTTCTCATTAGGTTGAATGAATAACTGGCTCTAAATGTAGGTATTGTGATAAAAACTGAGTCTGTTCTACAGTTTCTTATTAGGTTGAATGTATAACTGACTCTAAATGTAGGTATTGTGATATAAAGTGAGTCTGTTCTACAGTTTCTCATTAAGTTGAATAAATAACAGACTAAATATAGAGACTCTGATATAAACTCGATCGTGTTCAAAAGTTTTTCATCAGACTTGACAAAATGCTCAACTTCTTCGTACGGATTGTTCTGTAAAGCTGCTTTTTGACAACACCTGTTCTAAAAAGCACTATATAAATAAACTTTGCTTGCTTCCTCTCCACTAGGACAACCTGGAGTACCAGGCCATGTTCAAGGGTTGCCTGAGGTCTTTTAACGGGACCAAGGCTTACAAAACAACTACATTCCTCCAAGAAGTAGGGGGTGCTGCTCTGCCTGGTAGCGTGGATTGGAGGGAAAAGGGCGCCGTGACTGAGGTTAAGAACCAGTTTACCTGTGGCTCCTGTTGGGCCTTCAGTGCGGTGAGTTAAGAAAGAAAAAGAGAAAATTGACTTTTCAGGATTACAGATATCTAAAAATAATTAATAGAATTGGTTAAAAAAAGTATTAGATGAATGTAAAAAAAAATCTGTGTAATTTATAAAATACTGGCAGTTGTGGTTGCCAGAATGTCACAATGGCAATGTATAAGACATCATGGTATGTTGTTTTGGCAATATACATTTTAGAGAAGAGTAATTTGCTTTAGAAATAACAGCTATGATATAAACTTGTTCTTGGTCAGCTGTTGTAAAAACAACAGATTTACTGTAAACATAAATACAACCTAGCTTAGTGATAAACACTAGTGATGGGAATTTTGGCTCTGCTGACTAAAGAGCCGTATCTTGACACATCTTGACCAATCACGCTTTAAAAGGAAAAGAAAAATCGGCTCACAATCAGGAGCCGGCTCCTGTCATTCTCTTCAAAGAGCCGGCTCTTACAGCCAGATCGTTCGTGACCGACCCATCACTAATAAACACAGTACAGCGTAATTCAAATAGATTCATCAAGCTCCATATTTTGACAACAGTGAGGTGCCTAGGAACCAATCACATACCACTTGGAAGAGGGGGTCATAGAGTTCCTGACTGTCACTGGAAGATGGCTCCATGCAGCCTGTAAGGAGATGGAGACCCCTGAGCCGAAAGCGTTCTGCGTTTTCCACATTAATAAGAATAAATCCATCATAACTATGCAGCGTGATTTTCATCGGAAGTAAACCTCTAACCGCTCAGAGTGTTCGTCATTGGCTTCACAACACTGAATGATCTCTGAAATCGCATTGAAAGAGCCATGACTGCAGTGACACCCAACATCCTAACATACTCAATCGAGTATGAGATGAATTTGAGTTTGGCGTTGATGTTGTCTGAACAGCTGGAAGAGGTTCATACTGAGCACTTGTGAAATTACATAATAAACTTCATTCTCATATAAACCATTTACAATTTACTGCATTGTTCTGTAGTGATATACAAGTGAAATAAAACATTTTGAATTTGGATTAATATTTTTGAATCGCACTGAATTTTGCAATGTTCAACTTTACATAATTTCATTGCAAAAAATACGTTACAACATAAGGCTTTATAGTTGGTTGGCATTGATTTTACAGTCAACAACTGCTCATGATTAATTACTAGGGATGCGTGATGTCAGAATCATGTTGGTATTGGCTGAGATTGCTTTTGTAGAACTTATTGACACCAGGCCAATGCTTAGATTGCAAACCAATATTTAAAATTCAAAGGCTACTCGAACATGTTGAGCCCCCTTACACCAAACCCAGTCTGACCTGATCCCACCAGAGCTAGACAGAATGGTAGTGACTCACATTCACAAGCTCATTGATCTGACATCCGTTAGCCTTACTATGGACATCTGGATATATGATGTGAGTCCTATGAGTATTCGTATTTCTTAGTTGGTGGCAAATTGTCCTAACTGATCCAAATGTCCTTCCATATTTTTTGTGTCAGTATAGAAGTAGGTTGGTTTTTGCTGAATGGTGAAAAATTTAATACTGTAAACTGAAATGTACATATTAGCAAAATCTGTAATTTGGACAAAATTTTTTTTATTTTAGAATAAAATAGGATACTTGCTTTCCTGTGACATTATAGTATTATCCTTTTAATTTGTGTTTTCTACATATTATGACATCTTTTTAATTTCATTTCTGTTTCTTGCTGTATCTCGATATATTTGATTTGTTTTCTACAAATAGTTTTTACAGGATGGCATCAATAAAAATAAACTCAATATGTCAAAACCTTCTTAAACACTAATAACCTCACATATAAACACCACAGAGAGAGAGAGAGAGAGACAAACACACATAGTGAGAGAGATAACTGTGTTGAGGTGTGTGAGCACCATTTAATCTCTCTACTTTTAACAGACTTGGACAAAATGTTTTTTTGGACAAACCACTAACCTACAGTGAGAGAATGTAGCATTAAGAGAGAACATTATTAGAGGTAGAAAATAAACCAAACAATTGTCTCTCTCCCTTCATTTCTCCTCTACTTTCTCTCAGACGGGGGCGCTAGAGGGTCAGATGTTCAAGAAGACAGGGACACTGGTGTCCCTCAGTGAACAGCAGCTGGTTGACTGCTCTTTCGGTGTTGGAAACAATGGCTGTGGAGGTGGACGGCCATCATGGGCTTTCCATTATGTGATGCAGAGCGGAGGCCTGCAGACAGAGAAGTCCTATCGTTATGAGAACAAGGTGAGTTTAATTGGTTTATTGGTGAGTGAGTTATGAGTTGAAGTTGAATAGTCTCAGGTAGTAGTGTAGTAGTGTGCTGTATGGTCAAAATTTTAAATCATGGAACAATTAAAAATTCACATATATAAACCGACATTTTGTAATTTTAAAATTAAGGCTTTTTTCTGAGTCTCTTAAAGTTGAAAAAAGACAAGAAAAATAATTATGAATAAGTAAAATCTTATAATATATATATTTTTTTTTGCTAAATAATAAAGACAAAACTGGGCAGTATGTAGATTAACCTATAACACTATTGTGTTCTAACACTAACCCCACTCACCTGGTGTTAAAAGTTGTTTCAGTTATGAAATTCTATTAGTTAGAAATTTGCCTAAAATGTGACAGCTATTTGTTCAATTTTCTGTTCCACTTTAAGGGGTACATTCTGGGTCCTGATCAGGTATTGAAATATAATTGGCTGAAGCACTTGAGGTGAAATAGGAAAGTCAGACAAGACACCAATTTCAGCTTTGTCAAATTTCTTTGTGAAACTCATTTCTATTACATGACTCTCAATAGGAGCTCCCTGTTCTGACGTTGCTAAATATAAGACACTGCTGGAATTTGAAAAGTTAAAATATGAGAGTTATTCACACTTAAATAACAAATGGTCAACAGCATTTTTCACACACTACATGTACACAATGTAGCATAACAAAACAATTGTCACAATTGGCCCCTCCTGTCCATGTGCATTTGTTTTGGTATCTGTAGTCCTGCCCCTCGTTTCGTGACTCCGCCCCTGATTGTTTTCAAAATTTTAAATCATGGAACTATTAAAACTTCACATATAAAGGGTTATTTTTTTTTAGATGTCTCTTAAAGTTGAAAAAAGACAAGAAAAGTAACTATAAATTTTCCCTTTGTTACCCTGTGTTTGCACTTTGTCTTTGCTGGTCTTTGTATCAGTCTTTGTTTGATGTGTTGGTCTTTGTTAGAACTGTTTGGTTGTTTGTGTTGCTCATCATGTCTGCAACCCGTTCTGTACGTTGTACCTTGACCCTGGACCGTTATGACCCTGATTCTGGATTTGCCCTCAATAAAAGTCGCTTACCTCCGCACATGCGTTCGCTACCTCGCTCCACGTTACAACAATACGCAGTACAAACTATACATAATGCAGAACTATACACAGTAAAGAACTATACAAAACACAGGACTATGCACAGTGCAGAACAATATACAATATAGAAGTATACACAATACAGAACTATACACAGTGCAGAACTACACACAGTGCAGAACTACACACAGTACAGAACTACAAACAATGCAGAGCTAGACATGGTGCAGAACTACACACAGTACAGAACTACAAACAATGCAGAGCTAGACATGGTGCAGAACTATATACAGTACAATACTATATACAGTGCAGTACTAGACATGGTACAGAACTACATGCAGTGCAGAACTATACAAAGTACAGAACTGTACACAGTACAGAACTAGACATGGTGCAGAACTATACAAAGTACAGAACTATGCACAATACAGAACTGTATACAGTGCAGAACTATACACCATACAGAACTATACACAATACTGAACTGTATACAGTGCAGAACTATACACAGTACAGAACTGTATACAGTGCAGAACTATACAAAGTACAGAACTATGCACAATACAGAACTGTATACAGTGCAGAACTATACAAAGTACAGAACTATGCACAGCACAGAACTGTATACAGTGCAGAACTATACAAAGTACAGAACTATGCACAGCACAGAACTGTATACAGTGCAGAACTGTACACCATACAGAACTATACACAGTACAGAACTATGCACAGTACAGAACTGTATACAGTGCAGAACTATACAAAGTACAGAACTATGCACAGTACAGAACTGTATACAGTGCAGAACTGTACACAATGCAGAACTATACACAGTACAGAACTATACACAGTACAGAACTGTATACAATGCAGAACTATTAACAATACAGAACTATGCACAATACAGAATTATACACAGTACAGATCTGTATACAGTGCTGAACTATACACAATACAGAACTATAGACAGTACAGAACTATACACCATGCGGAACTATACCTAATACAGAACTGTATATAGTGCAGAACTATACACCATACAGAACTATACACAATACTGAACTGTATACAGTGCAGAACTGTACACAATGCAGAACTTTACACAGTACAGAACTGTATATAGTGCAGAACTATACACAATTCAGAACTATCATGCCTATAATACCAGTCATCATGCAGTGTAATCTCTTTGTTCCCATCTCTCCTTAGGAAGGGAAGTGCAGGTTTGATCCACTGAGAGCGTATGCTACCTGCCTCAAGTATAAGAGCTGGTTCCATGGAGGTGAGGCTAATCTGCAGTATATTGTCGCCTCAATTGGACCTGTTTCTGTAGGCATAGACACCAGCCGTCGCACTTTCCAGCTCTATGAGTCAGGTAACCTCAGTAACTAGTTGTTTCTATGAGCTGCCTGTGTTATCTGTGTACAAAAGTGAGGAAAGGGAAATTTCTGCATAATTCAGTCACTGAGAGTCAGAGAGATTTGGTGTGAAATGGTTGATTGTAGAGACTCAGATGTCTTTAAAGTGGTAGTGATGGGAACCAGGGGTCTCCATGACTACAACACAAATATAGACATTTTATTTACTCTCCTTAACTACAAATGAACCTACACGTGTCTTCTGGGTTTTATATAGAATGTTAATTTCCTGCACCTTTTCACCATGAATTGATTTTTAAAAATCTTCTTAGAACTATCACAAAACAATATCTCAGACATCAGACAACAAATTCAATAACCATCTCTGTGACTGAACTTTTAGAGGTGGACATCTGGTTCCTATCACCACCACTATGAACAATTCTGACTCTGTACGTTTCTAGAACAGATAATTTCACACCAAACAGCTTTGAATAAGTCTGTTATAACATCTTAACTGTTTATGTAGGAATTGGAATTTTAAGCAGGAAGATATGCTAACAAAATCTTGTTGGGGCAAATCCAGGAATCAAAGATGCAAGCACTAGGACATTCAGATTCAGAAAACTGAATTGCATAGTTGTCATTAGTAGTTCATCTGTCTGCTGCTAAAGATTCAAGATTCAAGATTACTTATTTATTTAGTACTTTTTACAACAAGTGTTGAAAGGTAGCATTTTAAAGAAACAAATAAATAAATAAATAAATTTGTTAATATCTGTACATCTTGATGCTCTGATTGATTGTAGGTGTGTATGATGATCAGTACTGCAGTGATATTCACCTGAATCACGCTGTCCTGGTTGTTGGTTACGGCACTGAAGAGGAACAGGAATACTGGCTGGTCAAGAACAGGTAAAAGGGACAGGCTAGTGAAAACAAAGAAAGTAAAGCATTGAAAAGCAATTGCTAAGTGAATGAACATGGGAGGGGTCATGTGGTCTATACCCTTAAATTTCAACTATCTGTGTGTGGGTGTCTTCAACTGACCATGTACTTTGGGCGTGCTTTCTGTTCAGGCTTGAGTTTATGGTAACACATGCATGTCTCTTTGCTGAGCTGGTAATGGTATCAAGTTTCAAGTTCTTTGTTAAAATCTGGGTGCTCTCTGTACCCTTCCTTGTGTAAGTATTAAACACACACACACACACACACACACAAATACGAAACAACAACAAAAACAACTTTGAGTGTCTTTTTCAGTTGATTACTTTTACCTTTAGTTTTCTGGAACTCTTTCATTTGAAGATGCTGATCTGGTGTTTCTTTTGTTTGGCCTTAGCTCGCCTTTTTGTTTTATCAACTCTTCCATGAGGCTCTCCTTGTAATTTCTGTAGTAGCTCAGCAGTAGCACACTCATGCTATGTTGCGAGGTTGCAAGTTTGAGTTTCACCCAATATAACCTTGCTTTTCTCTTTCTTTCTCCACCATTTTTGAGTCTCTACCGCTCTGCACTTGAGTCCGTCTCTGTGCGTGATCAATGGCTTATTCCATAGCTAGCTGAGTATCTATCTAATGCAGGGGTTTCCTGTTCAAGCCTCATGTGGGATAAGCCAGACACCATGTTACAGTGAATTCTGAATGATTCATGGTAGATGCTGAATAATGAGTCAAAAAGCAATGGATTAACTAAATGTACACAATTTTCCCTTTAGCCCAAATGTAGTCAATCAGCCAAGAGGCTACATGACTAAACGTATACTGCACCAATTAGTATCCTCACACAATTAAATTAATCTATATTGAGTTGTTCAATAATCTTGAACAGACCTGCTTATGTGGTTTCTATCTAAAAATAATGTTGCATTATTAGAAACAGTGGCATATTCAATTTTGTCTGTACTTTAGTCCATGTTTATAGATACCAATGTGCCATAATGTGTCAAAAAACAATTAATGAAGACTATTAGAGATACTGAAGAATGATGTTAGCACCATGCTAATTAAAACTATATTAAGCTTCCATTACTTGGTATATCTTTATATATACCAGTCATGGGCAGTCATGGGCTGGAGGTTAGGGATCCAGCCTTGTGACCGGAAGGTCACCGGTTCGATCCCCAGAGCTGACAGCACATGACTGAGGTGTCCTTGAGCAAGACACCTAACCCCCAACTGCTCCCCGGACGCTGCGGATTGGGCTGCCCACCGCTCTGGGCAAGTGTGCTCACTGCCCCCTAGTGTGTGTGTGCTCACTAGAGTGTATGTGGTGTTTCACTTCACAGATGGGTTAAATGCGGAGATGAAATTTCCCCATTGTGGGACTAATAAGGGTCACTTAATCTTAATCTTTAATTATCGGTGCAATCTTGGATGACAGCCTGTTTAAGATTGATAACAAAATATGAAAGTTGCAGTTTAATGGGGTTCACCTTAAAGCAAAATCTCAAATATCTTATTTATTTATTTTGCAGCTGGGGTGTTACATGGGGTGAAGGAGGCTACATCAAGATGTCCAGGAACAAGAATAACCAGTGTGGTATTGCCACAGATGCTGTCTACCCTGAGGTTTAAAAGGTACAACTTCATTGCAGGGGTTCCATTCTCCATCCACAGAGATCTACACTGTTGGGTTTAGTTCCAGCTGTGTTTTACAGCAGAAAAATAATATTTCAGTGTAGTCATATAATTTCAGAACCATTCATGTGGATTGTTAGCTGGCTTTCATACACTTAAACTCTTTTCCTATCTAGTTTAAGGGTGAAAGCGATAGTATTTCTAGCACATATTGGCACTGATTACTGTAGTTAACATAGCTATAAAAAGGAACAACAAAGGTATCTAAAAACTATAGCTAAGCTTATGCTAATATGTTTGCTAACAGCTGCTGAACTGCAACTAATGTTCAATACTGCAGCAACATATTTGTTAATACTATACACAAATTTACTCATACTTTCCTGAAGTATACAGTTTTCTCCACAGACAAGTTGAAAGATATCCCACAACAATGTGAAAGGCTGACGTCAGATTACAGGAAATGCTGGTTGCAGTTTTTTTGTTGCTATTGACCATGTTAAACCTTCAAAGGTTTTTAGAAACTTTCACGTAAACTTTAGTAATACAAACTGAGTTGTGATCCAAGAATAACCGAATGCATAACTGGCTCTAAATGCAGGTATTGTGATATAAACTGAGTGTACTATTATTAGTACATCCATCCATCCATCCATCCATTTTCTAAGCCGCTTCTCCGTCAGGGTCGCGGGGGGGTGCTGGAGCCTATCCCAGCAGTCTTCGGGCGAAAGGCAGGATACACCCTGGACAGGTCGCCAGTCCATCGCAGGGCAGACAGACAGACACAGACAGTCACTCACACACTCACACCTAGGGGCAATTTAGCATATCCAATTGGCCTGACTGCATGTCTTTGGACTGTGTGAGGAAACCAGAGAACCCGGAGGAAACCCACGCAGACACGAGAAACTCCACACAGAGAGGACCCCGGTCACCCGGTCGGGGAATCGAACCCAGGCCCTCTTTGCTGTGAGGCGACAGCGCTACCCACCAATGCCACCGTGCCGCCCCCATTATTAGTACATATAAACTAAATTTGTTCTACAGTTTCTCATTAGGTTGAATGAATAACTGGCTCTAAATGTAGGTATTGTGATATAAACTGACTTGAAAGCCACAGTAACAATCTATTTAATTCTGAGGGACAAAGAAAGGTTAGAAAATGGTTTTATATAAATGAATTATCACTGTTTTTGGTATATAAAAGCACACCTCACACACCTCATGGAAAGTTATAAATGACAAGAAAATGTATAAGTCCTTTAAAAGTTCAATGAGCCACTTCTAATAAATGTTTTTTTTGTTTGTTTGTTTTTTTTTCTGTTTTTTTTTTTGCAGATGGGAGAATATCAGAGCCTTAGTGAGTATGTTATATCTGAGCAGCAGCTATGGAACATCAACACATCATGAACAGTTCTTTAAAAACTGTCTACAGTTGCTGAATGTCTTTTTTTTACATTTTTGTTTTCCACGTTTCAACTTTTAAATTGAAATCTTTTTAAATTCTCTTCTCAATCATTTATGATATTGTGCAAAGAAAAATATAATAAAAAAAGAACTTTCTGCATTCACAAAAAATGAATATAAACTTCCAATATTCACTTATTGTCATCTGTCATTTTACAACTAATGTACAATGTGTATTGCAAAAATAGTCTAAGAAAAACAAAAAGCAGTGTTTGGAAAATTCTGTTTGCATTAAATTGAGAAAAGTTCAAATATAGGATTTTTAAAAATTTTGTTGTACCTTAAATATCTGCGCATACAAAAAAAAAGAGCTTTTTTACTACTGTTTACATTCATTACTAATAATTTAGTCAATCTGAAAACATTTCCTCTAAGGTTGAATGGTTTCTTGTAAAATGTCTCTCAAAGTTCGACCGTTTTACGAATCTGAAGTCAGCTTCTTATTCACCAGTTTCTTGTTCGATTTTCCTGTTCCACCTTAAATTGTATCTGAGACTGCATTGCTATGTGACCTGCAGTCTGCACGCCAGTTCTCGGTTGTTTTCAGTCTCAAAGATATTTTTCTGACACAGCAACCCCCCCTCCACTCTCTACAATGAGAAGTTATAAAATCATTAAAGAAAATAGGTATTACGGCTGTAACATGTGATGCGTGGACATCCATTATCACTGGATCATCTCCCCTAGTGTTTAGTCTGACAGATATTCCATGTGGAGGAAAGATTACTTAAAGAAACCGACTTGTCCCTCAACTGAACACTACACATGAAGCTGCAGTGTAAGCCATTGACAAAGATGCAGTAAACTCTGTGAAGAAGAAAACGTGAGGAGATAGAAAGCAGGTAATGAAATGCAGAAAGCAAATTTTTAACGGCTGCAGAAAGTGTGAAGGAACTCATGAACCATGCTGGTGCCCTGCTTTGGTGTAGTATGCCAGAAATATGGTAAGCAATCACTTTGCAAAAGCATGTAGCAGAATAGGCAGTTTCTCATCTACTTCTCAGCTACTGGAGCTAGACTAAAGCATGCTAATTTAGCCAGCAACATAATGAGCAGTCCAAATAAATAAATAAATAAATAATATAGGGTTTGCATTTTACAATCTTAATATGTTAGTTGCGCTCATAAACTCTTAGCTACATTTTTACCATAGTAATGTTTTATTTTAGCCTATAGCATGTGTGCTGAATACCTCAACATCTCAAGAAGTCAAAGTTACTCTGGTACTTAGGGCAGTGTAGCGTCTCATACACAGATAAACTCTCAAAGCAGACCTTCAGGAAAAACAGACACCAGCTGTGGAGGATTCACCAATGCTTGTTCAGGGACATAGACCTCAAATCAAGTGAACAGCCTGTCCCATTCTACCAGATCACTTTGTATATGAGCCAGACCAACCAAGCGCACAAGGCTTTTTACAAACAAGCACACAAGTATAGTTGTGGTATGTATGGACATCTTTTTCTATAAGACACATTTGTCAGTAAACAGATGTTAAGTCAGGCCCTAAGTCTATTATCCTGTGTCAAAGACACTTACTACACATACTACACTGTTGATGATTGTCCAATAAAGCTAGGTTTACATAATCTTGTTTCCCAAAAATGTTACCTGGCTAAATTGGTCTGGTCACATTAAGATTGTGTATAACACTTTACTTCAGTCTTTCATCATAATGATATTGTGGCGCTTACATTGCTGGTGTGAGGAGGGGACGTGGTTCAGCTGCTGAGGCCCTGCGGCTCTTAACTCATCTATTGTGTGTAATTTTCTAAATAAGAGCTCCAAGAGCTGCAACATCTCCTGCTTCATTCTTCACTGTCACTGTACTGACCAATAGAAATTGTCCAACGTGACTCAGTATTAAATTTTGCTACATTAACTTTTGTTGAAAGTTAAGAATATTTGTTCTTTTCCTGCAGACTTAATTTGTTGGAGATATGAAGGCTGATCTAACAGTGATGATAAACTATTACACAGTATAATGTTGTGTTGGTGAAGAAGAAGACCCAGGACACACAGTGTTTCAAACAAGTGCTCTTATATTAACACAACAACAGGGGAGACCCATTGCTCAGCGCTGCTGAATGGCTGTGAAGTAGGATAGGTCACCTCCAGCCACACGTATCCAGTCTAATGTCATCACTAAACACACCCAACCAGCCCTGTAGCCCAGCTCAGAACATAACAAACAACACATACACACAATGTTATATATTACTGTTTCTGACTGATACATATATATAATAAACCCTCAGCAGTCACAAATTTCACCAACATGTAATGGATTTGATTATTGCTGTCATGACTGATCAGCTTATGCTACTATATTAAATTGTCAGAACTTCAGATGTCCAGCTGGCTTAAAGTTAATGAAAGCATAGCTTGGTTTAGAAACATCTGTAGTACAACCAAAGCTGGTTTAAAGGGGATCTGGCCACTTCCGATTTTACCCATTATATCAAAAACCCTGTCCTCTAGTTTGTGGTGAACTATTTTTGTAGAACAGAGCATGTTTGATAGAATCAGTAGTGCAGCAGAGTGGCAGAAAAAGACAGATAATAAAGCTAGTAAGCAGGCAGAACTTTCATGTTACTTCAAGGTTTAAAGGCACAATGGACCAAAAAAGTTCTTTTTGCAATATGAATAATCATAAACAGGATTACATTGATTTAAACCACAACAACTGAAATATTACACTTAAACAAGTATTCAGACTCTTTGCTATCACACTCAAAATTGAACACATGTGAGTCTTGGTTCCAGTGATCACCTCTCTCTCTCTCTCTCTCAATGTTTGCTGTTAACTGTAAAGTAATAATGTCTGATTCTGTATGAATTAATCAGCATGATTATCAGTGAAATATATTACAGTAAAATCAAAGCTGATATTGGTTTTAATTGTACATTATGTTCTGAAAAGATATCAGTGAAAATATACAAGGCTGTGAATGTGTTTACTGCCTGTAGAAGTTCATACCTTTTAATGTAAGCTATAGTCCAGGGATCTGATTGGCAGCAGGTCTCACTAAAATTTCATTAATTAAGCAACCTACCTATAATTTTGTCTCAAACACCCCCTGCAGAGTCTTTTAGGGACTCTAAAATACTTTATTGGAAACAGATAAACTGGGACGTCTTATATTATTAACTTACTGTGAAATGCATGCAGTTTAATGTAAACCTTGTTCCTTACACAGCTCACAGAAAGTGTGTAAATGTGCTCTAGCAGAGTGAACTGTGATTAGTCTCAGCTCTTGGAACTTTAGCTTTAGTGTTTTTTCTGTACAGATTATTTCCAACGATGTAGCCAAGACAGCTCAGAAATATGTTCAGGTTGTGACAGCGGAAATATGAAAAAGTAATTCTGTACTTCAGTAACTAGGTACTTCAGTAGTTTTTCAACAAACTACTTATTTACTCTTACTTGAGTAATTTTAAGTACTAATGCTTTTACTTGTGCTTGAGTAAATTATCACTATAGTACCAGTACCGTTCTTACATGCAGGCTCACTTTTTTTAACCTCAAGTCTGGCACACCTGGGTTTGTAGATCTTCTCACGTTTCTCTCTGCAGAACATCTAAATCTCTTTTAGGTTGGATGTGGAGCATAGCTAGACTGAACAGGTCTCTCCATAGGGATGCAAGTTATCACAGGACCAGCCAGTTGAAGTGGTGAGATTGGAATATCATTCCAGAAACTTCCCTATTGGATGGGGAACCAATAAGCTTTGGGGACTACATATGACAGGGACTGGAATATTCTCAATGCCTAAACCCTAAGAACCACAGCATCTCAAGTTTCTTATGGACAACTCAATTGGGATTCTTCTGACTCCAATTCTCTGTTTGATCTCACTTTATGCTAAACCAGAACCTTTTTTGTTAGAAGCTTGCATGACTTTTCTATCTATAAACATACATATATACAACCTCATTCCCAAAAAAGTGTAGTTGAGTAAAATGTAAATAAAAATGCAATGATGTGCCAATCATTTAAACCCTATTGTAACGGAGCTCTCGTCCGTTCCATGAAATTGTAGAAAACACAAGACAACCTCCAAGTTTTAAAGACTCTTTTATTGTTACCCACATGGCTGCAGTGGCAAACACCAGGCGGACCTTTTTGAGACTCTGCAAATCAAAACAATTGTGATTATCTTGCACTGTTCAGGGTGGCCAGTTGATGGTGTAGAGAATAAACAATTTATCTATTATTCTATTTATTTGAAATAACTTTGTTTTGTGAGGAGTTTGACTTACCTGTTTGTTGCAGCATGGCAGCAGCCTGTTGCAGGTCAAAGGATCCGAGCCTAGGGGGGTTGTGGGTTATGTAGTCTTGGGGTTGTCCTATAAGTGGAATGTTCCATCTCCCATGCTTGAGCAGGGGGAGGGGGACCAGCTTTCATGGTTCCAAATAGTAGTTGCAGTAGGAATGTTTTAATATTAAATGTTTTATATTTATGTTAAAATATTGATTAAATAATATAGATTAACTAAAGTAAAATGTATAAATATAAACAATTGGTACATTTTAAAACTTACCTGCAAACTTACCTGTGGTTGGTTGAACCCAATAGGTTAAGGGGTTTATAAAATGGAGAACTCGCATGTTTGGTGAGAGTGAGGGTGAAGCTAGCTTGGTGTGCAGTTCTGTTTGTAAGGCCATAGTTGAAGGCATTTTTTTTTTTTTTTAATATGAGTTTGTATCAAGTTGATCAGTTTATTTTGTTTTGTTTTCCCTTTATTTTCATTTTTCTTTTTGAATTAATTATTTTTGGGATTGTGGAACACCGTGCACTTTTTTGCTGTGGACTTAATAAACCTTCCTGCATCGGAACTTCCCGTTTTCCAGTGTTTTTAAACCTCCACTCAGCTATCCTGTAACACCTATATTTCATTTTCAATAGTACAAAGACCACATATCAAATATTGAAACTAAGAAATTTTATTGTTGCAATATTTAACAATTTTGAATTTGATGACACAATCCAAAAAAGTTGGGACAGGGCAACAAAAGGCTGGTAAAGTTGTGTGATGCTAAAAACACGTGGTGGTTAATTGGCAACAGGCCAGTAACATGACTGGGTATAATAACATCACAAAATCTGGTGGGGAGGGGTTCACCACTCTGTGAAAGAATGCATGATCAAATAGTGCAACAATTCAAGAATATTTCTCAATGTAAAACAGCAAAGAACTTTTGATTTTTATCATCTAAAAGATTCAGAGAATCTGGAGGTATCTCTGTATGCAAAAATCAGTATTTGCTGGTTGTGATCTTTGGGCCTCAGACAGCACTGCATTAAAAACTGACATGATTCTTTGGTGTAAATCACTGCATGGGCTCAGTAACACTTCTGAAAACCACTGTCTATGAAAATAGTTTGTTGCTGCATCCACAAATGCAAGCTAAAACTCTTAAACACAGAGAAGAAACTATACATAAACAGGATCCAGAAACACTGCCACCTTCACTGGGCCTGAGCTCATTTAAAATGGACTGAGGGGAAGTAAAAAGTGTCCTGTGGTCCAACTAATCAACATTTGACATTCTTTTTGGAATTCATGGACACTGTGTCCTCCAGGCTGAAGACCACTCAACTTGTTATCAGTGCACAATTCAAAAGCAAGTATTCATGATGGTATAGGGGTGCATTAGTGCACATGGCATGATTGACGTGTGCATCTGTGAAGGCACCATTAATGCTGAACGATACATACATGTTTCGGCCACATATACTGCCACTCAGATTACATCTTTTTCAAGGAAAGCATCAATTATTTTGGCAAAACAATTCCAAACCACACTCTACATGTATTACAATAGCAGTGCCCTTTATTAAAAGTGCCTAGGTGCTATACTGGTCTGCCTGCAGTTCAAACCTGTCACCACTCAAAACATTTGGCATATTATGAAATGAGAAATATGATGAAGGAGACCCCAAATTGTCAAGCAGCTGAAATTCTATATCAAACAAGAATGGGAAAACATTTCACTTCCAAAACTACAGCAGTGTCTCCTAAGTTTGAAAATGCTTACAGAGTGTTGTTAAAAGACGAGGTGATGAAACACAGTGGGAAACAGGCCCCCACCCCAGTTTTTTTGGAACATGTTGCTGGCATCAAATTCAAAATGAGCATATATTTTACAAAAAACAATAAAATATCTCAGTTTCAACATTTGTGTCACATCTGCTGCCTGCCATTCTCCTGCCCACCATGGGAGATCGCTGTCGCCGGAACATTAAATGGTCTCTTCATTCTTTGACCTTTTATGTTGGCCATTTTGTATATATACCCTGTGTTTGCACATGGTTTTTGTGAAGTCTTGTTTGGTTTATCTGCAATTATGTGCATTTATATTTCTGATTCAGTTTCTGGTATTTTGACCTTGCACTTTGTTTGTTGTTGACTACTCTTTTGGATTTGCCCCCTTTGGATTTGTCTGCATTCTGTGGCCTACTTTTCTGGATTTCTGACCCTCTGCTTGTTATTATCTACTTTGAACCTGGAATTAAACTTGCAATTGTCTCCTTCCCCTTGTGTGAAGCAGTTTATGACAATTTGATATGTTGTCTTTGTATTATTTTCCTTTGCAAATATGTTGTAAATGATTTGAATATCATTGCATTCTACTTTTACTTACATTCTGCACAGCGTCCCAACTTTTTTGTAAATGGGGTTGTACATTTTCTACCTACAGATATACATAGAATACATGCATTTATACAGCATATCTTTACACAGACAACATAGGACATATCACGGGATGTTATAAATGTCGTGAAATTGTCATTTAAATTTTGTTACAGAAAAATCATGTTTTGTGAAACTGTGACGTTTGTGTTTATTCCTTTGAATGTTTTGCATTTCTGCATTTAACTGCTTGGTCACAAGAGCACATTTACACACCTTTCTGTGACCTGTGCAAGGAAAAAGATTACATTAAACTACATGTACTGTATTTCATGGTTACATGACTCAAAGACCATGCAGAGCATGTTACTATTTAATTAAGGTCATTTAAGAGAAACAACTCAAAGTCAGCATTATGAGTAGATTGCTTAATGATGTCATTTTAGTGAGATCTAGTGAGACTCCCTGGACTCACTGGGCTGACAGGAAACAAATAAAAATTCATTATCATGAAAAACGTGGCATAATAAATATTCTGTCCCCATTTGGTAGGTCTGTGACACAGTGGCTGTGGCCCTGAGTGGACTACCACATTAATATAACAGTGCTGTTTCTACATTTAATCTCATGCAAGATGAAAAGTAAAAAAAAAAACTTCAACTACTGAGTTCCGGACCTCAGTGTCCTCATAGCTAGTTACGGCCATGGGCTTAACACTATTAAAACCTTGTCTGAGTGATGCCCTGATGTATCTGAGGGCTCGTTATTAATGTATAACATGAAACTAACAGACATCCAAGATCGGATGAAGGTCACATGAAAAAGAAAAGGGAAAAGGAAATCCCCTGTTGTGTACCCTGTTTCTTTCTTATTTCAGTAGTGTACTTTCTGATGATGTTGTAATATAAACTGAATTGAAAGCCACAGTAACAATCTGTTTGATTCTGAGGGAAGCTTGTCTGTGTTGCTTGTCCATTTTACAGAAGTTTTATTGCTAACTATACAGCAAGTATTAATTTGCGATGATGTTTCATCAGCTCAGACGTGGTGAGATCTGAAACCCCAATGTCTGTGTCAACTGAGGTTTATTACACAACATGAAGTTTACGAAGTATATTTTCATCATTTGGGAAGTAGGTTGAGTGCAGCATCAGATAAGCCATTGCCAACATGACAGTCAAGTGTTTGTTCCAACATGTGGTCTGAATGACAGTAAGTCACAGTGTACCCAAAGTTTCTCACTAGATTGAGTGAATAATTGAATCTAAGTTTAGGTATTGTGATATAAGAGTAGAGTAGAGTCTCTTCTACAGTTTCTCATTAGGCTGAATGAACAATTCCTTCTAATTGTAGGGTTTTATGATATAAACTGAGTCTGTTCTACAGTTTCTCATTAGGTTGAATGAATAACTGGCTCTAAATGTAGGTATTGTGATATAAACTGAGTCTGTTCTACAGTTTCTCATTAGGTTGAGTGAATAACTGCTTCTAAATGTTGGTATTGTGATATAAACTGAGTCTGTTCTGCAGTTTCTCATTAGGTTGAACGAATAACTGGCTCTAAATGTAGGTATTGTGATATAAACTGAGTGTTCTACAGTTTCTCATTAGGTTGAATGAATAACTGACTCTAAATGTAGGTATTGTGATATAAACTGAGTCTGTTCTACAGTTTCACATTAGGTTGAATGAATAACTGACTCTAAAGGTAGGTATTGTGATATAAACTGTCTGTTCTACAGTTTCTCATTAGGCTGAGTGAATAACTGCTTCTAAATGTAGGTATTGTGATATGAACTGAGTCTGTTCTGCAGTTTCTCATTAGGTTGAATGAATAACTGACTCTAAATGTAGGTATTGTGACATGAACTGAGTCTGTTCTACAGTTTCTCATTAGGCTGAATGTATAACTGGCTCTAAATGTAGGTATTGTAATATAAACTGAATCTGTTCTACAGTTTCTCATTAGGCTGAATGAATAACTGACTCTAAATGTAGGTATTGTGATATGAACTGAGTCTGTTCTACAGTTTCTCATTAGGCTGAATGAATAATTGACTCTAAATGTAGGTATTGTGATATAAACTGAGTCTGTTCTACAGTTTCTCATTAGGCTGAATGTATAACTGGCTCTAAATGTAGGTATTGTAATATAAACTGAATCTGTTCTACATTTTCTCATTAGGCTGAATGTATAACTGACTCTAAATGTTTGTACTGTGATATAAACTGCGTGTAACGTGGAGCAAGGAGGCAGACGCACATGCTGAGATAAGCAAGATTTATTAAGGGCAAATCCCGTGTCATAGTCGTAACGGTCCAGGGTCATAAAGCCACCACGGATTGAACGGGGGGGCAGACATGACAGACAAACAATAAACAATAAGCAGGTTCAAACAACACACAGTAACCAGAACAACAAACACAAAGACCAGCAAAGGCAAAAGGACACACACAGGACACAGGTGGAGACAATCAGGGGTGGAGTCATGAAACGAGGGGGCTAAACCAAAACACGAACACATGGACAGGACTGGGAGGGGCCAATCGTGTCACTGAGTCTGTTCTACAGTTTTTCATTAGGTTGAGTGAATAACTGACTTTAAATGTAGGTATTGTGATATAAACTGAGTCTGTTCTACAGTTTCTCATTAGGCTGAATGAATAATTGACTCTAAATGTAGGTATTGTGATATAAACTGAGTCTGTTCTACAGTTTCTCATTAGGCTGAATGAATAACTGACTCTAAATGTAGGTATTTTGATATAAACTGAGTCTGTTCTACAGTTTCTCATTAGGTTGAATGAATACAAGGTTTTGCTGTATTGTTTTATAACAACTGACATACATGAATTACAGAAATAATACGACAGTGAACATGCAGCAAAAATAAAGATGTTAATGTAATCTAAATACTGCTGCATGGAGAGTCACTCCAAAGAGGTCCAGAATATTTTGTAATAGCTCTCACTCGGAAAAATCAATCTGAACGCAAAAACATGCAATGTGTTCCTCAGTATATGGAGCTTTGATCAAGCTGGGATGCCCCTGTGTCAGAGTGAGGAGGTAGGCGCTGGACAGCTGTTGCGACGTTTAACCACTCTAATGCTTGCCTTTACATACAGGAACATGGAGCGCCGCGTCAAAATGTGTCTGGCAGAAAGCAGAGATCACTTCCAGCATCACACATCATGTAATGCAATTGATTGTACATATGTCAAAATATATAGCACATTGTTCAGGTTAAGATTGCTTCATCCTAACAAGAGTTACAGCAGAATATTCAGGGCCTCTTTTGAATTAATCTCCCTGTAGTTTTATTAAATTATGTTTTAATTCAGATCAGAGAAAGCCAGAACCCTGAGCAGCATCTACACAACTTCATCATTAACACGTAACAGATTTTTTACTTTTTAAACATTTTTTCAACTTTTAACTTCCACATTCATTTAATTAATTATTAATTATTGATGCACAAAAACCTATTTTCCAAAAAAATTGGGACAGTGTCTGAAATACTAAGACCAAAAAGCTGTGATTATTGAAATTTGTTTGACCTGTATTAATTAAAAAAAAAAACACACCATATTTAATGTTGTATCTTCTAAACTTATTTATTTATGTATTTCTGTAAATATTCACTCACTCATTATGTGCAGAATTGATGCCATTTCTGACTAAACAGGTCACACATTTGTATTTGCTCATTAATGTTGTTTTCTTATTTTTTGAAATCTCATTTGCATTCTTTCAAACTACATCTTTTCACTAAATATTTATGGTCCCTTACCCTAACTTTTCTGTTGGCATGCTGAGTGCAATTGTAGTGATAACATGAGCTCTGGAAGCTCAGCAGAGAGCTGCTGCAGCTGGATTTAAATCTTGCTTTTTTAAGTAAACTTTTAGAAAAAGTTACGCTCCAAAAATTAAATGTGTATCTGATATCAAACAAGTTCCGTGAGAAGATTCAATCAGGTTTCTGTTCTAACAATAGTACAGCATTGGATCACATAGTAAATGACCTCAGGCTCAGCACTGATGCACAAAATCTTTCTATTTTGGTATTATTGGATCTTAGTGTGTCACGATTGGCCCCTCCCAGTCCTGTCCATGTGTGTTTGTTTTGGTTTTGTAACTCCGCCCCTGATTGTATTCACCTGTCTCTCATTGTCCCTGTGTATTTAAGCCATGTGTTTGCCCTTTGTTTTGGCTGGTCGTTGTTTGCTCGTTGTGTTTGTACTGTTTGTACCGTTTGTACCCTTTGTACCCTTTGCACCCTTTGCATCCTGTTTTGTGTTCATCTTGTCATGTCTGTCCCCCGATTGCTTCGTGTTGGCTATATGACCTTGGACTGTTTTGACCACGACCCTGGATTTGCCCAGAATAAAAGTTGCTTATCTCAGCGTATGCGACCACCTCATCGCTCCTCGTTACATAGTGCAGGTTTTGATACCATTGATCACAAGATTCTAATCCATTGCCCAGAATTCTTGGTAGGCCTTAAAATGGTTTAAATTATATTTAATGTATAGGAAATTATTGATTTGACAGAAAAATCTGGCATTTCTTGTGGGGTCCCACAGGGTTCAGTTTTAGGGCCCTTGCTCTTCTCTTTGTACATGCAACCTCTAGTTGATGTCACTAGGAAACACATACATTTTCGTAGCTATGATGACATGCAGTTATACATTTTACATTATTACATTCTGATTCCTTCCGATGATCAAGATTCTGTAGACAGGCTGATCAGCTGTGTGTCAGATATTTCTCAGTGGATGTCACAAAATTTCTTACAACTTAATAGTGAAAAACTGATACTTGGTACTAAAACTCATAGAAAATACTTTATGCGAAGCTCAGTTTTTTAGCTTTAAATACCAAACCTGGTATATGGTCAGTAATGGTGCCTTCACAGATGTGCAGGTTATCCATTAATACCTGCCCCCACCAATGACAGATGCTGAAATTTGAACTTTACACTGGTAACAATCTGGACGGTCCTTTTTTGGCCCAGAGAACATGATGTCCCATATTTCCAGAAGCAATCTGAAAGTTTGACTCGTCAGACCACAATACATGTTTCCACCAAGGATCAGTCCATTTAAGATGCACTCAAATTCATTTAAATGTGGTGATATCCACTACAGAAATATGCTGGTTTTTAATATAGTGCCATCTGAGGAGTCAAAGATCATAGACATTCAGTTGTGGTTTTCAGCCTTGCTCTTTATGCACAGAGATTTCTCTGGTTGCTTCACTGAATCAATGAAACATTAAATATCTTTTTCTAAATACTGCTATAGTTTGCTTTAGATCAAAGTGGATGTACAAGTGTTAGAAAAATTAATATTGTAACCACTTAGTAACAATAATATAAAGATCCCTATGCACCCCTGACCTAGCAGTACACTTTTTCTCACCCCTGGGCTATCAGTGCACTTTGTCTCACCCATGGCCGCTCAGTACACTTCTCTTTTTCTGATGTATTAAGACAGGAATACCAATGTGACGCTGCTCCTTATTTATGATATATTAAGACAAGGAGAACTGAGAGGGGCCCTAAGAAAAGCAGAACAGATGCACTGGCTTAGCATGAGGGAATGGGAGGTGTAAGCTTTTCCGGCAACTGGAAGGGGGTGTAAATCTAAAGTGTGTAAATCTAACCACTAAAGAACGTACAAAAGCAAAACGCGCCAAGTATATTTTGAGCATTTGCATGTTTTGTGTGTAACTGCTCCCTTGCTGCAAGAATAAAGACTTCACAGACATCGGTGATCTCAGGCTCATTATTTGAAACTTGGTCCCTCGAGCTGGATCCCAACATCTCCTCCGCCACCCAGGTACGGGGACCTGAACCGCATGGAGGAGCCTAGGACTCACATCGTCCATGGAGGTTCCAGGCCAACCACAACAAGCCATCCGTGGAGGTTGAGGCGAACCGCGCAGATCCTACTTGGAGGCCGAGCCGCACCGCAGAGATACATCCGTAGATGACTCAGGGAACAAACCACGATCCATCCGTTGAGGCGCATCCTCTTTGAGGACATTTGAGCTTTCAAAAAGACGCCAGGATCGTCTGGGTGGTGGAGAAGTGATGGGATCATACTAGAACTGCCGAGATACTGCACTTTGAAAGTAAGAAAAGGGTTTTTCTGAAGAAAAGCCAGGCGAGGGAGGCTGGTCATTTATTAGGTGTTTTACTAAGTCCTAGTAAATGAAGACTGGTGGTAGCCGCCCGGCATAAAATCCGAAAGCCATAAAGTATTCGGGTGAAAGACCCTAAATGGTATTCAGGTGAAAGACCTTATTGATGTAGAATTGCAGGTCTATGTGACATTTTGTGTTTTGTGTAAGTGTTTTGGTACCAGTAAAAGTGTTAACATCATGGGTAATTGCTGCAGTACATGTTGTTTTGCATGTTGTAAGCCGCCAGATGTTTGTCCACCAATTTTACCAGTGGACGTAAAATTTATGTGCACTACAATGTCGACAATGCTCAGTGGTATAGAAAAATAGGAAGAACAAGTATGGGTTTAAATGGAGGCTTGGTGTGCCTGAGTGTGAAAGTCTTGTAGCTCAGATTAAGGGAAAGGCAAAAGGCAAGTCAAAAACTTGGTTAAGAAAAGCTCATGATTCTTGAGGAAGCCAGGAAGTGCACTAAGGGTATAAAATGGGCTAAAGATCTTAGAAAAGCTGATGTGCTTGCACTGACTGACAAAGAGGATGAAAATATTGTTTTCAGACAAAGACCCGGACCCCCACCTTATAGATGAGCTCAAACCAACTCACAGACTGATGACCGACTGGACAGAGGAACAAACAGGTCAGACTGACTCTCCTACTACTTATGAGGATGAGAAAGTTAGCGGGGAGGGGAATAAGGATAAGGTAGGGCCTTATCAGGGCCTTGTCACCCTGTGTGCAGGCTGTTGTGGCTGCTTATCTTGCTTATCTGCTTAGTTCAAGCTTTGGCCTCAGTGGTATTTTTTCACAATTTAGTTTTGAGAGTTCTGCACACAGTTATTGTTTTCCTCTTACAGAAGAACATTTCTTATCTCTCTCCTTCTAGACATCTGTCATGCATGACAGTCCTATTCTCATAACCACATTTAACCATTGAAAGATGCACAGGCCTAAATCCCTCAACACTAATGTCGAATGCCTCTGAAGGCCCTCTGCAGACCTGTTTGGCTCAAATTGCTGAAAATGTGCTGCCCCGTGTTGATCTCATGCATCAGCCCTCAGCCAATAGTGACATTACCATGTTTGTGGATGGTTCCAGCAACAAATGCCCTGATGGCATAAATGTTAATTGGTTTGCTGTTGTCACCCTTGACCAAACACTTAAGCCTAGCAAATTGCCCAGCCATCTCTCTGCTCAAGCAGCAGAGCTGATTACTCTTACCGACGCATGCAAACTAGGGGCAGACAAATCTGTCATGATTTATTCTGATAGTCAATATGCATTTTGCCCAGCAATAGAAAAATCGAGGTATGATCACCTCTTCAGGTAGAAGTATTAATCACAAAGATCTCATTCTTAATCTATTAGACTCTATTCAGTTGCCTAAACAGCTTGCTGTTTCTAAATGTGCTGCATACACTTGCACTCTAGATCCTGTTTCTAGAGGCAACCGCAGAGCAGATGAGGAAGCGGAATGCACTCGACTTGCCCGCACCCCTCCTTCTCTGACACACACACACACAGCTAGATGAGTCCTCGCACGTCCTCGCAGATATGCAACGGGTTTCCCCAGTCTTGGAAAAACAGCAGTGGTTGAAGTATGGGGCAAAACTTAATACCTCTAACATCCACTGTTGACCCCATGGGAATTCCAAAAAACCTATTTAGGTATTCTGCGCTTTTGAGCCATGGCCATTGCCATGTCTCAACAGGAGGGATGGTGCATACCATAAACAAAGTATTCACAGCCTATGGGTTTACAAATTACTCAAAGAATTTCTGCTTAGCGTGAGAGATATGTGCGAAAAACAACCCACAGGGAAATTTTAGACTTAAAAGAGGCAAGTTTTCAAAATCAATATGTCCTTTTCAACACATATGTATGGATTTCATAGAGTTGAATAAATGTAAAGGGAAGAAGTATTGTCTAGTAATTATAGACACACTCACTAAATGGGTCAAAATATTTCCCTGCGCTAATCCAGATGCATTAACTGTGGCAAAGGCATTAGTAAAAGAAATAATTCCCAGGTATGGGATACCTCAGAGAATATATAGTGATAATGGCACACATTTTGTAAATAACCTTATCATATATGTGGGTAAAGAACTAAACATAGAACTAAAGAATCATTGTGCTTACCACCCCCAATCAGCAGCTTTGTTAGAAAGACACAACGGCACTAGAGACAGGGAAACATTGGGTCTACTGTCTCCCACAAGGTACACTGAACATGCACATAATGCTGGGAGAAAATTGGTTAACCCCTTTTGAAATGATGCACAGGAGGCCAGACATCATTCCTCAATTTAGATCCTTCTTAAAGGGAAGTGAAGAAGCAGAAAAGATTTTTGCTGATTATATGAAAAGCATGTTGAATAAACAAAATGTTCTCTCTGTTAATAATCCTCCCATACAGGCTGAAGGAGAACTGAAATCAGACAAAGAAGTTCAACCTGGTGACTGGATCTTCATAAAGGTTATGAAAAAGAAGTCCTGGGCAGACCCACGGTGGGAGGGACTATTCCAAGTGCTGCTAACTATACCCACAGCTGTAAAAATAGTTGACCGTTCACTCCTGGATTAATCTCTCTCACTATAAGAAGGGACAAGAACCACGGTCGAAATAATTCTGCCTAGAGTCTCTTAAGGACTAGCTCGGCTACAAAGGGGAATGAAACCAGTAGGGCCACTCGTCTCAACACGAGTTAAGGAATTACAAAGGTCCAGAGACACTAGTGAGCGGGCTCAACCATGGCCAGACTGGCATTGAACTTCCTAATTAGTACTGCCTATGAACTCTACGTTGTGAAAGGTATTCATACTCCAATTTATCGAGGCAACCCAGTGCATGGGGGCTCCTGAGGACCAATTAACACTGTAAAATTTGACCTGTGCCAACAGAGAACTGGTTACATCTGGGCAAAGAACTATGTATGTGAAACACCCTTGATAGAGAGTCCTGGACCAACCAGGTACTTGGTGTGATAGTTGGCATAATGCATGGGGGCTCCTGAGGACCAATTAACACTGTAAAATTTGACCTGTGCCAACAGAGAACTGGTTACATCTGGGCAAAGAACTATGTATGTGAAACACCCTTGATAGAGAGTCCTGGACCAACCAGGTACTTGGTGCGATAGTTGGCATAATGTTATTTCTAACTCTGGGATATCAAAGTGGGGCTACACACCCCCACTAGCTTCACACGGACCTGAACCCCTGACCCAACGTATGACTATGTATCAAGGCCAAACACCCACAAGCGGTTCTACAGATGATTGTAATACAATTTACCTCACCCTTAAGAATCCGAAACCCTCAGATTTTGGCCTCAACATGCTCGGTGTTTGTCGCCGGACAAGACCCTTTGGGTCATATTGAAATAAAGAATAAACCTTAACACTAGCACAACATCTACCTCCAATTCTATGGCCAGCACTCCAGAAATTAGGAACTCATCTTCTGTTGTCTACGCAAGCAGTGCACTTCTCTCCATGTCTGAAAAACTATCAATAGAAACAGGCTACACTGGTAGAAACAAATGGTTTGAATGGATGGTGTACACAGCCAAAACCACTAAGGTTAGCAATTGCATAGCATGCTCAGCTAGCAGGCTCCAACTAGGAACAGTTCCTTTCAGGTTAACACAGGCCAAGGCAGCTGAAGGATTAAGGTGTGCCCTGCAGTTGTTCACACATGTGTAATATATATATATATATATATATATATATATATATATATATATATATATATATATATATATATATATATATAGACACTGTAGTCAATCTGTTTCTCTGATACTTTATTAGCCCCCTTTTACCCTATTCTTCAGTGGTCAGGACCCCCATGGACCCTCACAGAGCAGGTACTATTTGGGTGGTGGGTCATTGTCAGCACTGCAGTAATACTGATGTGGTGGTGTGTTAGTGTGTGTTGCACTGGTCTGAGTGGATCAGACACAGCAGTGCTGCTGGAGTTTTTAAACACCTCAGTGTCACTGCTGGACTGAGAATAGTCCACCAACCAAAAATATCCAACCAACAGTGTCCTGTGAGCACTGATGAAGGACTAGAGGATGACCAACACAAACTATGCAACCGCAGATGAGCCATCGTCTCTGACTTTACATCTACAAGGTAGACTGACAAGGTTGGAATGTCTAATAGAGTGGACAGTGAGTGGACACAGTGTTTAAAAACTCCAGCAGCACTGCTGTGACTGATTCACTCCTAGGAGCACAACACACACTAACACACCACCACATCAGTGTTACTGCAGTGCTGTTTGGTATAGTGGTATATAGTTGGTGTAGTGGGTAACACCTCTGCCTTCTATGCTGGGGTTCAATCCCCACCTGGGTAAGCACCCTACACTATACCAATAAGAGTCCTTGGGCAAGACTCCTAACACTACCTTCGCCTACCTATGTAAAAAAATGATCAAATTGTAAGTTGCTCTAGATAAGAGCATCTGCCAAATGCTGTAAATGTAAATGCTGAGAATGATCCACCACCCAAATAGTACCTGCTCTGTGAGGGTCCATGGGGGTCCTGATCACTGAAGACCAGGTAAAACAAAGTATGCAGAGAAACAAATGGACTACAGTCCAATTGTAGAACTATATAAAAAACAGTCATAAAATGTCATTAAAATCTAAAATTAAAAATACATTATAATGAAGTAAAAGAACTAACTTTGATAGTAAGCAATAAGAAAAATCTAATTATTTACTAGAACAGAACACTAAAATAATTAACATCAAATAAAACAGTTGCAATAAAAATAAATAAATTCTTGTTATTAATGTTACTACTACTACTACTACTACTAGTACTACTACTAATAATAATAATAATAACAATAACAATGATAAAACTAAATAAAAAGGAGAAAGAAAAAAGTTAAATTCAACTAAAACAGTTCCAGGATGTCTGAAGGTGTTTAGAGACTAAAGATTTGACTTGACTGAGCGAGTTTTAGAGCCTCTTGTAATGAGTTCCAGCTCACTTTAGCTAAAAGCGGATTTTCCCAGTTCAATATATGACAGGTCATCCAGTGAAATAAGAAATACTTATTTTTTACTGTATTTATGTTTGTTTGTATTTATTCTAATGTTACATGGTGTTTCAGAAGCTAAAGCACACATATAGTACTGTGTGGAAGTTTTAATAATAAAATAATAATAATAAATTACATTTATATAGTGCCTTTCACAAACCTAAGGTTGCTTCACATAGCAAAAAAAAAACAATACAGAGGAGGAGGAAGAAAAATATGCATTAAACAGAAAAATCTTTAAGTCAGATTTAAAAGAAGAAAGAGAAGAGCCTCCCTGAGGGATTGAGGAAGAGAATTCCAGAGTTTGGGGGCCATGGTGGAAAGTCTGGTGCATGGAACAGCAAGTAAGTTATTGCTAGTAGATCTGAGAGAGCGAGAGGGAGTGTAAGAGGTCAGCAGTTCTCTGAGGTAGGGGGGAGCAAGATTATGCAAAGCTTTGAAAGTGAGAAGTAAGATTTTAAACTTTGAATGCAGAATGCATTCTTGGTGAGGAATTTGATGTGCAGATCAAAATTGAGTGATGAGTCAAGTAAAACACCAAGATTTCTAATGACAGGTGCAGGCTTAACGAGCAGGCCATCAATATTAACTGATAAATTGGATGACTTTGATAGTAGAGGTTTAGGGCCAACCAGTAAGACTTCAGTTTTAGCAATGTTCAGCATGAGAAATACAGTGAATTAGTGTACTGGGAGGGGTATCTGAAGGTGTGTGTGTGTACTGAGATATAACTGAATATCATCAGCATAACAATGGAAGTTTAGGCCATGGCTATGAATAATCTGCCCAAGGGGTGAAATGTAAATTAGGAAAAGTAGGGGTCCAAGAACTGAGCCTGGCGGGACATCACATCTAACAGGAGAGGAGGAGGATTTATGTGGGCCTAATGTAATAAACTGGTGTCTGTCTGTAAGATATGACCTGAACCACTGTAGGGCTGTGTCAGTGATGCCAATAGAGAAAAGACGAGAAATGAGAACATCATGATTAACAGTATCAAAAGCTGCGCTTAATTCGAGGAGAAGGAGAATATTGAGAGAACCACTATCAGCAGACCGGAGAAGATCATTAACAACTCGCAGAAGAGCTGTCTCAGTGCTGTGGTGAGTACGGAAACCAGACTGGAATGGCTCATAGAGGGCATTATCACTCAGAAATTTCTGGAGTTGGGAAACAACCACTCTTTCCATTACTTTAGCTAAAAATGGAAGGTGTGAGATGGGTCTGTAATTAGAAAGAGAAGTTGGGTCCAATTCAGGTTTCTTAAGTATCGGAGTAACAGCAGCAGTTTTAAGGGCAGTAGGAACAGAACCAGAAGAGAGACATGAATTTATCACTGTAGCAATAGGGGTGTTGATTACAGATGAACAGGCCTTGAGTAGAGGGGTGGGGGCAGGGTCAAGCTGACAGGAGGAAGCATTAGACTTAGTGATGAGCTCAGAGACAGAAAAGGAGTCAACAGGTGTGAAACAAGTTAGCTTTGTGTTCATAGAATTAGAATCTGTAAAGGAGAATGGCTGGGAAGCAGATGAAAAGAGGCTATAGAATTGATTAATTTTCTTGTCAAAAAATTTTAGAAACGCCTGACATTGCTCAGGTGAATGGGGGCACGCTGATACAGGAGGATGGAGGAGTTTGTTAATGGTTCGAAAGAGAGCTTTTGGCCTAGACTTAGCATTATTTATGATGGAGAAGTAGTAGCGGGCAGTATTAAGGGCATCCCTATATTTGTGGGTGTGTTGACTGTAAAGTAGAGAGTGGACAGTAAGGCTGCTTTTTTTATAAAGGCGCTCAAGACGCCGACCAATAGCCTTCAGAACCCTTAGTTCAGGGGTGAACCAAGGACAGGAGCGGGCGGCAGGGAGGAGTTTATTCTTAAAAGAGGCAAAATCATTAAGCAGTCCAGAGACAGTGTCATTATAGAGAGAAACCCTGCTCTCAGGGGATGATAGGTTATATAGGTGAGACAGGGCTGAAGACTAAAGAGAAGCAGCAAACAGATTAAGATTGACAGACCTAATATCACGATAGACAACTGAGATAGACAACTGACCTCTCCATGGATCACCACCTTATCGTGGTGGAGAGGTTTGTGTGCTTGAAGGACCCTAGGAGCTATGTTGTCTGGAGCAAAAGCTCCTGGTAGGGTCTCCCATGGCAAACTGGTCCTAGGTGACAGGCCAGACAAAGTGTGATCCATAACCACCCCTATGAGGACAACAAAGCAGGACTTGTGTACCCTGCCCAGATCAGGGTTACCAGGGCCCCACCCTGGAGCCAGGCCTGGGGGAGGGGCACGCCAGCGAGCGTCTGGTGGCCGGGCATTCACTCATGGTGTCAAAGGACTTCTGTGCAAACCACAGTCTGTCCATAACGAACACCATGTTTGAACACAAGGATGTCCATAAGTGCACATGGCACCAGGACACCCTAGGCCGCAGTTCAATGATTGACTTTGTAGTCGTGTCAGCGGACTTGCGGCCATGTGTACTGGACACTTGGGTAAAGAGAGGAGCTGAGCTGTCAACTGATCACCACCTGGTGGTGAGTTGGATCAGGTGGTGGGGGAAGATGCCAGTCAGACCAGGCAAACCCAAACGTATAGTGAGGGTTTGCTGGGAACGTCTGGCAGAAGAACCTGTCAGATTGATCTTCAACTCACACCTCCGTCAGAACTTTGACCAGATATCGGGGGAGGTGGGGGACATTGACTCAGAATGGGCCATGTTCCGCTCCTCCATTGTTGAAGCGGCTGACTGTAGCTGTGGTCGCAAGGTAGTTGGTGCCTGTCGGGGCGGTAATCCTCGAACCCGGTGGTGGACACCCCAGGTGAGAGATGCCGTCAAGCTGAAGAAGGAATCCTACCGGAGATGGTTGGCCTGTAGGACACCAGAGGCAGCTGGCAGGTATCGACAGGCCAAGCGATCTGCGGCTTCAGTCGTCGCCAAGGCAAAAACCCGGGTGTGGGAAGAGTTCGGTGAGGCCTTGGAAAGTGACTTTAAGTTGGCTCCGAAAAGATTCTGGCAAACCGTCAGGCGACTCAGAAGGGGAAAGCAGTGTGCCACTAGCACTGTATGTAGTGGAGATGGTGTGCTGCTGACTTTGAGTGAAGACGTCATTGGGCGGTGGAAGGAATACTTTGAGGACCTTCTCAATCCCACCAACACGTTCTCCAGTGAGGAGGCAGAGTCTGGGGACACGGGAATAGGCTTGTCCATTACTGAGGCCGAAGTCGCTAAGGTAGTTAAAAAGCTCCTTGGCGGCAGGGCTGCAGGGGTGGATGAGATCCGTCCCGAGTTCCTCAAGGCTCTGGATGTTGTGGGGCTGTCTTGGCTGACATGCCTTCAACATTGTGTGGACATCGTGGGCGGTGCCACTGGATTGGCAGACTGGGGTGGTGGTGCCTCTTTTTAAAAAGGGGGACCGGAGGGTGTGTTCCAACTACAGGGGAATCACACTCCTCAGCCTCCCTGGTAAGGTCTATGCAAGGGTACTGGAGAAGAGAGTCCGGCTTATAGTCGAACCTCGGATTCAGGAGGAGCAGTGCGGGTTCCGCCCTGGTCGTGGAACACTGGACCAACTCTTTACCCTCTCCAGGATTCTGGAGGGTTCATGGGAGTTTGCCCAACCAGTCCACATGTGCTTTGTGGATTTGGAGAAGGCATTCGACTGTGTTCCCCGGGGTATTCTGTGGGAGGTGCTTCGGGATTACAGGGTACATGGCTCTTTGCTACGAGCCATTCAGGCCCTGTACAAACAAAGCAGGAGTTTGGTTCGCATGGCCGGCAGTAAGTCAGACTTTTTCCCAGTGAGAGTTGGACTCCGTCAGGGCTGCCCTTTGTCACCGATTCTATTCATAATTTTTATGGATAGAATTTCTAGGTGCAGTCAGGGGATGGAGGGTGTCCGGTTTGGTGACCTCAGGGTCACATCTCTGCTGTTTGCAGATGATGTGGTCCTATTGGGGACATCAGGCTGTGAACTTCAGCTTTCACTGGATCGGTTTGCAGCCGAGTGTGAAGCGGCCGGGATGAGGATCAGTACCTCCAAATCCGAGGCCATGGTTCTCACTCGGGAAAGGGTGGAGAGCCCTCTCTGGGTCGGGGATGAGCTCTTGCCTCAAGTGGAGGAGTTTAAGTATCTCGGGGGTCTTGTTCACGAGTGATGGTACAAAGGAGCGGGAGATTGACAGGCGGATTGGTGCTGGGTCAGCAGTGATGCGGGCTCTTTACCGGTCTGTTGTGGTAAAGAAAGAGCTGAGCCATAAGGCAAGGCTCTCGATTTACTGGTCGATCTACGTTCCCACCCTCACCTATGGTCATGAGCTTTGGGTAATGACCGAAAGAACGAGATTGCGAATACAAGCGGCTGAAATGAGTTTCCTCCGCAGGGTGGCTGGACTCTCCCTTAGAGATAGGGTGAAAAGTTCGGTCATCCGGGAGGGACTCGGAGTAGAGCCGCTGCTTCTTCACGTCGAGAGGAGCCAGTTGAGGTGGTTCGGGCATCTTGTTAGGATGCCTCCTGGACACCTCCCTTGGGAGGTGTCACAGGCAAGTCCACCGGGGAGGACACACCGGGAAAGACCCAGGACACGCTGGCGTGACTATATCGCCCAGCTGGCCTGGGAGCGCCTCGGAATCCCTCCCAGGGAGCTAGTGGAAGTGGCTGGGGAAAGGGAGGTCTGGGCTTCATTGCTCAGGATGCTGCCCCCGCGACCCGAACCCCGGAGAAGCGGAAGATGATGGATGGATGGATGGATGGATGGATAATTTATATCCCCGCGACCCTGACGGAGAAGTGGCTTAGAAAATGGATGGATGGATGGAATTTATATTTGGATTACATTACAGAACCAGAGCTCAGTTCTGCTTGCCATTTGTACAAACCAAAGGTGTCAAAACTCTGCACCCATGTGCTCCAGCCCAGTTTATCCCCTGCTTATTACCACACGCTGCCTCTTCTGACTGTAGGTTCTCCTTCAGCCATTTTTTTGCTCTTGTCCAGTGTCCTTGCATTCCTGATTAAATGATTCACAGAGTAATTTAGTGATTGATTAATAGTTGAATGTCCTATTTGCAGGTGTGTATGATGAGCCAAACTGCAGCGCTAACGTGGACCATGCTATCTTGATTGTTGGTTACGGCACTGATGCTAGCAAAAAGGACTACTGGCTGGTCAAGAACAGGTAAACAAACAAGCTAACCAATCACCAAAATGCCAACTCCTGATTATGGTTAACACTACAAGAGTAAATCAAAGCATACCATCAAGGCTTTAGAAACAATGTCCATCTCATCAACATTACTGACAAGTGTTTTTTTTTTCTTTTTTCTTTGGCATCCACAAAATGAAAAATCTCTTTGACAAAATTAAAATTAAAATTTTACTGATGTCCAAAAAAATGTATAAGATAGAAAAAACATGTACAAACACTATGTGTTAATGCTTTATTCATTAACTTAGTTAAATTGGGAGCACACCTAATATTTCAGACTTCAACACTTAAACATCCTATAGCCTAGGAACCCTACTTACAGGCCAGCAGCCAGTTGCTTCAGCAGTCCAATTGTAGCCTAATTGGAATGTAAAATGTCACTACATTCACGTTTACGAGCTCCTAGCTTGCACCAAATAACATAATTTATATGTATCTTTAAGTTATTAAAATGTATGCTACCCAATAATAGGTGTAAATTCTCCCATAAAAATCAGTTAAATTGGCTGGTCAGTTTAATCGATGGGAAAACATGCAAGAAAATGGAATACCTCTCGGCAAACCAGTCTTGCAGGATAGATTACATCCATCAATCAGCAATAGAAAAGATCACAGACCTTGTAACGCAGATTTACACAACACAAACAGTAGCAGAGCCCTGAGTCTACTTTGTGTCTGGAACTGAGATTTTTGTACAGGGTGACTCCAAAACCTGGTGGCCGACTCTTCACATGTTCACATCATTTACTTGTGTTTTGTATGTAATCAGTGTAAGACTGGAACTGGTGTGTGTGATTCCAGTTGAAACTGAGCTCTGCAAGTCCGTGGATCTCCTGGAGGAGGGATGGGATCTCCAGAATTAGATCTGAACTACAGCAATGAATATGTTGTATCTCTAGCTATAAAACAACATTGAAGATAAAGCAGTTCATGAGTCAATTTTATGAAACGTTGTTTTTCTACAGATTGGAGAGAGACAGAAACCAGAAAGTCCAACAGAGGAGGTTACAGTCTCATCAGACTACCATTTATTTACCTATGCAGCAAAAAAAATAAAAAATAAAAAAATTACCTAAAAATTAAAATATATGTGTTGCCTGATATAATAAACTCTGAGCATTCACAAAATTCACTACATGTGTAATGGTTTCAATTATTGCTGTATGTCCATTTTTTCACGATTCAATTGTAGAAAATTTTTGTGACTCACAGAAATATCTGACACACAGCTAGTTAGTCTGTTAACAGAGTCTTAATCATCAGAAGGAATGCAAATGTATAACTGTGTGTCATCAGCATAGCTATGAAAATGTATACTATGTTTCCTAATCACATCACCTAGATGTAGAATGCACAAAGAGAAAAGCAAAGGCCCTAAGACCGAACCTTGAGGGACTCCACAAGAAATGCCAGATCTTTTGATGAATGATTTCCCATTGAAACCATGAACTCTCTATTAGATAAATATGATTTGAACCATTCTAAAACTGTGCCCAAGAGGCCAACCCAGAATTCAAGACGTTTGATTAGAACATAAAATCTGCACTAAGATTTAATAAAACCAGAATTGAAGGGTTTTGTGCATCAGCACTGAGCCTGAGGTCATTCACAATGTGAAACAGTGCTGTCTCAGTACTATGGTTGAAGGCAAAAACTGACAGAAACTTCTCATATAACTTGTTTAATATTAGATACGCATTTAATTGAAAACAACTTTTTCTAAGAGTTTACTTTAAAAAGAGAGGTTTGAAATTGGTATTAGTACAGAATGGTGATAGGAACCAGACATCCACCTCTCTCTGAAAGCTCAGAAAGTTATTACATGAAATGGTTATGAATACACTGTCTGATGTCTGAGAAATTGTTTTATGATAATTTTGATAAGATTTTGGCCTTAAACCATAAACGTGCAGGCTGGTCCCTATTGAAAAAATCAGTGAAAAAAAGGTGGACTTGCCTGTGACACCTCCCGAGGGAGGCGTCCAGGAGGCTTCCTAACCAGATGTCTGAAACACCTCAGCTGGCTCCTCTCGATGTGAAGAACAGCGGCTCTACTACGAGTCCCTCCCGGATGACTGAACTTCTAGAGATAGGGTTATCTCTAAGGGAGAGTCCAGCCACCCTGCGGAGGAAACTCATTTCGGCCGCTTGTATTCGCGATCTTATTCTTTCGGTCATTACCCAAAGCTCATGACCATAGGTGAGGGTGGGAACATAGATTGACCGGTAAATCGAGAGCCTTGCCTTATGGCTCAGCTCTTTCTTTACCACAACAGACCGGTAAAGAGCCCGCATCACTGCTGACCCAGCACCAATCCGCCTGTCAATCTCCCGCTCCCTTGTACCATCACTCGTGAACAAGACCCCGAGATACTTGAACTCCTCCACTTGAGGCAAGAGCCTATCCCCGACCCAGAGAGGGCTCTCTGCCCTTTTTTCCGCCTGAGAACCATGGTCTCAGATTTAGAGGGACTGATTCTCATCCCAGCTGCATCACACTCGGCTACAAACCGATCCAGCGAAACCTGAAGTTCACAGCCTGATGTCCCCAATAGGACCACATCATCTGCAAACAGCAGCGATGTGACCCTGAGGTCACCAAACCGGACACCCTCCATCCCCTGACTGCACCTAGAAATTCTATCCATAAAAATTATGAATAGAATCGGTAGGAAAGGGCAGCCCTGATGGAGTCCAACTCTCACTGGGAACAAGTCTGACTTATTGTCGGCTATGCGAACCAAACTCCAGCTTTGTTTGTACAGGGCCTGAATGGCTCGTAGCAAAGAGCCATGTACCCCATACTCCCACTTCCCACAGAATACCCCGGGGAACACAGTCGAATGCCTTCTCCAGATCCTCAAAGCACATGTGGACTGGTTGGGCAAACTCCCATGAACCCTCCAGAATCCTGGAGAGGGTGAAGAGTTGGTCCAGTGTTCTACGACCAGGGCGGAACCCGCACTGCTCCTTCTGGATCTGAGATTTGACTATAAGCCGGACTCTCTTCTCCAGTACCCCTGCATAGACCTTACCAGGGAGGCTGAGGAGTGTGATTCCCCTGTAGTTGTGACACACCCTCCGGTCCCCTTTTTTAAAAAGAGGCACCACCACCCCAGTCTGCCAATCCAGTGGCACCGCCCACGATGTCCACGCAATGTTGAAGGCATGTCAGCCAAGACAGCTCCACAACATCCAGAGCCTTGAGGAACTCAGGGCGGATCTCATCCACCCCTGGAGCCTTGGCACCAAGGAGCTTCTTCACTACCTTAGGGACTTCGGCCTCAGTAATGGACAAGCCTATTCCCGTGTCCCCAGACTCTGCCTCCTCACTGGAGAACGTGTCGGTGGGATTGAGAAGGTCCTCAAAGTATTCCTTCCACCGCCCAATGACGTCTTCAGTCGAAGTCAGCAGCACACCATCTCTCCACTATATACAGTGCTAGTGGTACACTGCTTTCCCCTTCTGAGTCACCTGACGGTTTGCCAGAATCTTTTCGGAGCCAACTTAAAGTCACTTTCCAAGGCCTCACCAAACTCCTCCCACACACGGGTTTTTGCCTTGGTGACGACTGAAGCCGCAGATCGCTTGGCCTGTCGATACCTGCCAGCTGCCTCTGGTGTCCCGCAGGCCAACCATGCCCGGTAGGACTCCTTCAGCTTGACGGTATCTCTCACCTGGGCTGTCCACCACCAGCTTCGAGGATTACCGCCCCGACAGGCACCATTTACCTTATGGCCACAGCTACAGTCAGCCACTTCAACAATGGAGGAGCGGAACATGGCCCATTCTGAGTCAATGTCCCCCACCTCCCCCAATATCTGGTCAAAGTTCTGACGGAGGTGTGAGTTGAAGATCAATCTGACAGGTTCTTCTGCCAGACGTTACCAGCAGACGCTCACTATACGTTTTTAGCGGTATATACTGTATATACGTTCCTCAGTACTTGATTGTAAGTGTAGTTTACTCCCATCACACATCTATCTTTGCATATAGCATGTCTTTTGTATATGTATGTTATTGTGTTCAGTTTTCTGTTTACACCTGCACCAAAAGAAATTCCCTGTACATCTGATACTTATTCTGACAAATTTTTGAGATTTTCACTTGAGATTGTGCTAGTCTCAGACTGAGACAGGCTGCAATTTCTCTTACTAGTAAGACAAAATAACAACCAAAGAAAAAAAAATTGAGAACGTGGTTCAAAAAGCACTAGTCCAGGGGTTGCAATTCAAATATTAAGAAGAGCCATTTTATCTTTTCAAGAAAAATAAACTACCTTGGGAGCCATTTTACTATCTTGGCTGTAAATATGTATCAGTATGTGCTAATGTCCTAGAATAGGCTAACAAAAACAGACTTACTTTGCACTGCTTTAATCTTTAACTCAGCCAAAGCTGCTTTTCTCGCATCTCGGGCAGGAAACTTTTCCAAAGTAGAATAGTTTCTTGTAAAAATGTCTCTTAACCTTCTACTTCTCACGAAGCTGAAGTTAGCTTTTCATTCACCAGTTTCTTGTTCAAATTATAAAGTTTGAATGAGAAGCTGACTTTAGCTTCCCGACTTTAGTGTCCGACAGTTTCTCGTTGCAGATTATTAATACAAATCAGTCCATTTGTCATAAATTATCCATGCTCATTCAAATCATTACCTTACATTAGCTACTAGCTAGATGAGAATGTTGTCTGCATTGCTATGGCGACCAGCAGTGTGCGCTGACCTTCTGAGTTAAAGAGTGAAATAGCAGTTATACACTGATTCCAGTGTTTAAGATCATTTATTGTTAAAACTGTGTAAGAATGATCAGCAGAGCTTTATTTTACTGTAATGGAGGATTATTTTATTTTATTTATGCTGTGGAGCCGCAACAGTGCGGTAAAAGTGCCGTATGTTGCCAACCCATGTTTTAATCAAACTCCACTTCCACAGTGTAAAGACTCTCGGCCCACCACCCAGTAAAACCCTGCTGGCAGGTTGAAAAGTATCTTGGCCCAGTATATGAAATAGGGATCAGTGTGTAGGAAAGCATGAACAAAATGGATTTAAATGATGTGGTGTGCGTTATAATGTAATAAAGATGAAATGTCAGATGTCCTGTGAGTATCTGTATCTGCACCTGAAAATGTCTGTAACAAACCTTCATAGGCAAAGCTTACATTCCTAGGAAAAAGATGAATTCATAATATAATTATAGATAATTATAAGATAATTGATATTTTATATATTAAGAAAGTGGAACTAGGGAATACATTTCAGAGGAAGGCAAACTAGTTATCTGATTCTGCTTCATAGAAAAGGTTAACCACAAACATTTTCCGTTTACTGGCGGTTTGCAGGGTGTTTCATTGAACCACTCTCTCTCTCTCTCTCTCTCTCTCTTTCTCCCTCTCTGTGGACGCTAAGCAGGTGAAAGCACAGTGGTATAATTTTTTACTTTACTCTTAATTCTGTTGGATGCAATCACATTTCCCATTTTGTACCTCCTGTTATTTTGAATTTTGGAGGCCAGAAGTGACAGTATCTTTATTGGAATTAAAGGCAGCCATAGCACAAAATCATAGTTCAAATTTGAAAACAAAGTGAGTAAAAATGTTAAAGAGACAATTTTTTATATAAAGCCATTTAACAGCACTGATTCACTGATGACTTTCTTTGCCGGCCCCCTCTAGTGCTTATCAGTCATTTTCTGGTACAATGGGAGAAATAGGAAGTGGCCAGACTCCCTGTAATTGTCTCTGGTTCTAATACAGATGGACGTTTATCAATCAGCTATTATGAGTTCTATTTTAATAATACAGATTGTGGCATGTGGAGAAAACTGTTCTGTTGAAGTAAAGTATTTGATGAAATAATGAACGCCTGGTCTGTTGACTGATGACTTTATTGCATTTTAAAATATTGGACTGACCATAAGCACAGCAATAATCAGAGCAGTTATGCATGTTATGAATTCTGTGAATGCTGGGAGTTTACAGAAACAGTAACATTTCACAACTTCAAAAGCTGATCTTTAAAAAATAAAGAAACGTTAAAAACAATAAGTAAATAAAATAATGCAAAAGATAAAGATGAAAATTGCTGACTTTTTTTCATCATTAAATAAAACAGATCTGATCAGACTGTAACCTCCTCCTTGAGGGTTTCATGATGCCTCTCCAATCTGTAGAAAAACAACATTTAATAGAGTTAATTTACATGAACTGCTGCCTCTGCTTTGTTGTATTATAGTGATTCAAAATGTTAAGTACCTTCATTGGGCCTCATTCACCAACCATTCTTAAGAAGAATTCTAAAACCCACTTACATAGTTTTGACAAAGATTCTGACATTCACAAGTGTTTTCCTATGTGGGATTTGTTCTTAGATAAGAACAGAATCTACACACACTCGAGAGCACAAAGGTGAGAACAGTTCTGCACTTTAAGAACACGTCATGAATCTGACCTAGGTTTTTTCTCAAGAACACTCTTAAGAACAAACTGGACACTGGAGAATGAGGCCCAATGTTATTATACTTGCACAGTACAATGAAATCTTCTCTTTGCTTTTCCCAGTTTAGGGTTAAGTGCCTTACTCAAGGGCACAACAGTGGTAACAGTGGACCTGTGATCAATGGCCCAGACTGCAAAGCTGGCATTTTCCAATTATTTCAAGTATTGAAAATAATACCGGTGAGCTTAATTGTAGTTAATTGTAGTTGTAGTTTGGTTTCTGAATGAAGATTCACCCTTGAAAAAGCGACAGCCATGAGATACAGTTCGCCAGTGGTCTTTTCAACACAATGTTCATGGTGGTCTCTAGGAAATCTGTGGTTTTTACTACCCCCTTAATGTTGTTCACCTAGTTGTTTTGGGGCTATAGACCAATTAGATTTATGAAATACATTTCTGATGTTTGTACTAGTAACTGAGACTCAGTGTTGTTTAGCTTTTATCTATTTCATACTTGTACAACATTGCCTGTTCCTTATTAGTATACCATAGAACTATGTAGGGGTGGGTGCCATTTATTTTGATATATATTATTTCCTCCTGTTTACCTGTTGGGGGAGGAAGCTCCTGCTATGTTTTCTTTTTATATTTTCTTCTGAATAAGGGAAGTTAGTGTCAGGTGTAATACCCGTCCTCGCCACCAGAGGCTGGCCTCTCCCGAATACTGGCATTCTCCCTTGTTGCACCCGGACCCCTCACCTGCAGCTCATTTCACCTGGCTATTTAAGGACCTCCAGTACACTGCCTCAGTGTGAAGTATTGCCCGTTTTCCTGTATACCAAGTCTTCTCATTGTTGATGCTTTTTTGGATTGCCTTGACCCTTTTCTGTACTCTTTGACTCTGCTTCTCGATCTCCTTTTGGTGCTTTTGCTGGTTTTGGATTTTTCTAGTGTCTTGACCTCTGGACTGTTTTTGACTCTTCTCTGGTTTTTTTGTTTTGGATTAAATGGGATTATGGATTCTAATCAGTCTAGAGAGTCTAGAGAGATTACATGTTGGTTATTTTGGTATCAGCCCACCCTGAAGCCAATACCTTTGTGACCATTTGCCTTTATACATCATACAACCTATTCATTTGAGCAGTAAATGGGTCTGCTGGTCTATTTGTTTTTATGTAGCTACCTCTTTTCCCCTAGACTAGATTAAACCTTGTGTGGACAGTAGAATGGGGGTTGTAACACTAGACTTCCAAGAGCAACTTCTGTCCAAGAGCAGCTGGAACTAAACCTAACAGTGTAGTTCTCTGGGATGTTTAACTGAGACATACCTTTTAAACCACAGGGAAGATGGGCACAGTGGCAATGCCACACTGGTTGTCCTTGTTCCTTGACATCCTGATATAGCCTTCTTCACCCCACTGAGCACCCCAGCTTCAAAATAAATGATATATTGTGTGTATATATAATAATGATACAATGATGTGGTCAGGAATTGCCTTTTTGGTAATTGGTTAGCTTGTTTGTTTACCTGTTTTTGACCAGCCAGTAGTCCTGTCTGAGGTTGTCGGTGCCGTAACCAACAATCAGGACAGCGTGCGTCAGCTTAATGCTGCTGCAGGTTGGCTCATCATACACACCTGCCCTTAGAACATTCAACCATTAAGCTGGAATAACAAAGAGTATCATAAAAACAAAAACATGGCTCTGAAATTCTAACTTGGCCCCTGATGATGAGTGAAGGCTTGATTTTGAGGGTTACCTGAATGATAGAGCTGAAATGTGGGTCTGGACGTGTCTATGGCTACAGAAATAGGTCCGATTACAGCTACAGCATATTGCAGATTGTTCTCATTTCCACTGCGCAATACAATGTAGTCTTGGCAGGTAGCCTTAGCATTCTTTGGATTAAACTGGCACATCCCATCCTGGAGAGAGGGGGAAACAATCAGGAAGAGCTGATGTTGCTAATCAACCAAGATATACGCCAATCAGGCATAACATTATGACCACCTCCTTGTTTCTATGCTCACTGTCCATTTTATCAGCTCCACTTACTGTATAGATGCACTTTGTAGTTCTACAATTACAGACTGTAGTTCATCTGTTTCTCTGATACTTTGTTAGCCCCCTTTCATGTTCTTCAGTGGTCAGGACCCCCATGGACCCTCACAGAGCTATTTGCTGGATCATTCTCAGCACTGCAGTAACACTGACATAGTGGTGGTGTGTTAGTGTGTGTTGTGCTGGTATAAGTGGATCAGACAAAGCAGTGCTGCTGGAGTTTTTTAAACACCTCAGTTTTACTGCTGGACTGAGAATAGTCCACCAACCAAAAATATCCAGCCAACAGCGTCCTGTGACCACTGATGAAGGACTAGAGATTGACCAACACAAACTGTGCAGCAGTAGATTGGCTATTGTCTCTGACTTTACATCTACAAGGAGGACAGACAAGGTAGGAGTGTCTAATAGAGTGGACAGTGAGCGGACATGTGTTTAAAAACAGCAGCACTACTGTGTCTGATCCACTCGTACCAGCACAACACACATTAACACACCACCACCACGTCAGTGTTACTGCAGTGCTGAGAATGATTCACCACCCAAATAGTATCTGCTCCGTGAGGGTCCATGGGGGTACTGACCACTGAAGAACAGGGTAAAAGGAGGCTAACAAAGTATCAGAGAAACAGATGGACTACAGTCTGTAACTGTAGAACTACAAAGTGCTCTTATACAGTAAGCAGTGTTGGGCAGTAACTAAGTAAATGTAATTCGTTACTGTACTTAAGTAGTTTTTTTGTGTATCTGTACTTTACTTAAGTTTTTCCATTCTGGGCGACTTTTTACTTTCACTCCATTACATTTCAAAGTCAAGTATCTGACTTTTTACTCTGCTACATTTTGAGAAATCTGTCGTTCCTTTTGGTTTCTGTGTGTATAAAAACGTAACATGTCAAAACAAAAGAAGCGCAAAGCAAGAACACCAATCAGGGCACAGCGGTCACTTTGTTCTGAGCTTGTTTTGACCTGTTGGTCATACCAACCCAGTGCAGCACACGGTTCAACGTCAGTGCAGCAGCATAAAAAGCAGCACATACGTCGACCTACATGATGAACTAACCTAACTTGTATAAAGACCACAATATAGAAATATGTACACATATGCAGTCGTGACTGGCACGTTTCATTTTTTCTGAATTCATACAAACACTTTCATTTTATAGTAAATAAGTTTCAGTTAGTTTATGTTTATGAACAGAGACCTACAGATCAATACAGTAAAGGAAACTCATTTGTGATCCTGAGTTTAAAGCCAGTTTTTATTCAACTTGAAACTAATTTACAAAATAATCTTAAACTGAAACTTTGCTTGTGTGTAAAAAGTGATTTCAGAGTCACTCGGTTCTCCCTGATGGAAACTGATTGCCTTCAGTGTTTTGTGCTTATGATCATTTTAATAGACGTCAGCGTCACTAATTAATGACGTTCTATTAAAAGACTGGTTTACCAAGAGAGACGCTGGAGGACTTTCACCAAAAATGAGTTCATGAAGCGAGTCTTGTTATAAAAATTATAACAGGACATCAGAATCATAATTAATCTTTTAGTATTTTTACTTTTGATACTTAAGTACATTTGAAGGTAAATACTTCTGTACTTTTACTCAACTTGAGGTCTAGAGTAAGGACTTGTACTTTTACTGGAGTAATATTTTACCTTGGGTGTCTCTACTTTAACTCAAGTACATGATTCGTGTACTTCATCCACCTCTGCCAGTAAGTGGAGCTGATAAAATGGACAATGGGCATAGAAACAAGGTGGTGGTCATAATGTTATGTTTGATTGGTGTACAATGCTTCTTTAGTTTTACAATAAGACTGATGTAGCTAACAAGCAGGGCTGTTTCTTAATATAAGCAGGGTAAAGTTTTTAGGCCCCACAGACACCAGGGGGAGCAGTACTGACACACCGGACTTCCAGCAGAGGATAAAGGAGTGCATGCAACCCAGGCAGACTTGTACAGACTTCAGAAGCGACCAGAGAGGACAGACAAACACTGAGAAATTAAGCTACACATTTTTAATCTTGTCTCATATTTACATTTATGGCATTTTGGCTGACGCTCTTATCCAGAGCGACTTACAGTTTGATCATTTACACAGGTAGGCGAAGGTGGTGTTAGGAGTCTTGCCTAAGGACTCTTATTGGTATAGTGTAGGGTGTTTACCCAGGTGGGGATGGAACCCCAGTCTACAGCGTAGAAGGCAGAGGTGTTAAACACTTCACTAACCAACCAATATGTGTATTCTTTGTGCTGTACAGGGTGAGAAACACAATGACTCAAAGTCGAAAATCACACAAATCTGTACAGAGGTGTGCTCGACATCAATTTTAATTACGTTTAAAGGAGTCAGCTGTCTCATTTTCCTAGTTTCTGCTTGTTCTCTCCATTCCTCGTCCTCCTTTCCTCTCTTCAATTCCTCCATGCTCTTCTGGAGTAGGAGAGGAGCAGTAGCAAATATTTTTGGACACAACCCTACTCTTTCCATGTGTTTTGGTCTGTTTCCTTGCTCCTCTATAACACCACCTCTTCACCATCTCCTGCACCTGTTTTCATGCTGTTTGAGTTTTCCCAGGTATGTCTCATTAATTTTTCCTAGAATTATTAATAAATTATTAATGAATTATTATGGGGAAATTGCACTGTGGATTAGAGTTTAACCCAAGTGTAAACCTGAATGAGTCATGTGGGTGTTGAAACTCCATATCTGCCGCTAGATGGTTAATCTTACACCGTATCTTAAAAAATAGACATGGTTAAACTGATATTTAAGGCAAGATGATTGTAATTGAAGTACATTTTCAGCTCACGTTTATTATAATATAAATAATATTCCATACCTAGGCCCAAACACTTTCCACCGAAATGTGTTCTAGATTTCATGGCATATTTTCATTTAAGGCTATAATGCTTCATTAAACACACACTCATCATGCTCAAACCTTTAGACATTTTTCTCCTGGGAATGATTTGGATAAAAGCACAAAATGTACAGTACTGTGCGAAAGTCTTAGGCACCCAAGACACATTTCCAAACCTCTCCTCGAGGAAGCCCAGTATTATATGTAGTTAAAAAGCAGCTCCTGGTTTGACCAATCAGTGCTTCAGTAAATTGTGGTCATGATGTAACTGATGATATTAGCAAGTCTCTGTGGTGGCTGTGAAGGTGTCAAGGAAAAATATGGACCCAAGAAATTCTTGTTTCTAAGCAAATTTTCAAGCAATTTACCTCAGCAGTGAGTTGTTTGAAAATTTGCTTAGATGCTTAAACTTTCACACTGTACTGTAGTGTATCCACATTCACACACATTTCTATCAAAAACATGTACATTTGATGCCTTTAAAACATTTTATGTGAATATTTACATGCAATATACACCCAGTATGCATGCAGACATGTATTCTTAGCCCCTCTGTGTGGTACAGCAAGTCAAAAAGATTCTTATTTTCCTGAATAGTTAGCATCCTCCATACTCTATGCTCAAATCCTCACATGTGGTGCTAATCTCCAGCAGACTTGCTTATGTCTTATGACATTTATCAGCAAATATGGACACAATTTTGGCTTAAGGTGGCTACTATTACTGTTTTTAGCTATGCTAACATACTTTTGTACATTTTTGATGTTATTGAGTAATCACTTGCTTATGATTAGCACCTTTTTCTTGTTAGCTACATTAGCAAATTAAAGATTCAAACTTCAGACTCAAAAATATCTTAGCTGAACATTTACATTTGTAAACAGAGGAGCATTTTCCAACTCAGAAGCTCCACTTGTCACTAGTGTTACCTCACCTTGGCCTGATATGGGTAGGTGTTCTCCATCTCCAGGCCTCCACTAGACATGACATAATCGAAAGCTTTGAAGTACCAACCGCCTTCACAGCCATGGTTTCCAAACTCCTGGGAGCAGTCCACCAGCTGTTGCTCGCTCAGGGACATCAGCTGCTTTGTCTTCCGAAACATCTGACCCTCTAGTGCCCCTGTCTGAAAAAATGGGGATGCATACAGAGTTTATTAAGTTAAATAAATATAACCAGCATACGGAAATACTGTACATATTGAGTAGATTTAAGTTGATTTCAATTGCCAAAATACTATTTTTTTAATATGATAAACAATCAGTATTTATCAGCTAATGAAAACTTTGCCCAATTTCAGCACCTCTATCATCTTACCCACTCTGTCCTCTTTCCTTTTAATTTGTTATCGCTCCATTCCATTTTTTATCCTCATCCATCCTTCTGTAACTTACCGCGCTGAAGGCCCAGCAGGAGTTACAGAGATGTTGGTTTTTAACTTCAGTCACATAGCCCATCTTCCTCCAATCTATATAATTGGGTACAGCAGCACCCCCTGCCTTTCTGAAATCAGTAGTTGCTCTGCGGGCCTTAGTCATGTTGAAGGATCCCAGGCAGCCGCTGAACCTGGCCTGATACTCCTGGTTGTCCTGTTGAAGAAAGAGATTGTGGAAAAAAGGAAGGTGGTGTAGTGAAAGATGGTGGAGAGGAAGATGGGGAGGGAGATGGTGTAGAAGATGGTGAAAAGGATGATGGTGGAGAAGGAGATGGTGGAGAAGATGGTAGAGAAGGAGATAGTGGGGAGAGGGAGATGGTAGAGAGAAGAAAGATGGTAGAGAGGGAGATGATGGAGAAGGACCAAGTGGAGAAGAATGTGGTGGAGAGGAACATGGTGGAAGAGGAAATGGTGGAGAGGGAGAAGATGGAGAGAGAAATGGTGGTGAGGGAATGGTGGAGAGGAAGATGGTGGAGTGAAAGATAGTTGAAAGGGAGATTGTGGAGAGGAAGATGGTGGAGAGCCAGATGGTGAAGAGGAAGATGGCGGAGTGGGAAATGGTGGAGGAGGAGATGGTGGAGAAGATGGTGGAAAGGCAAATGGTGGAGAGGGAGATGGTGGAGATTTAATGACTTACTTTGAAGATATTGACAATAGTTACTTGGCAACACATAAATGACAGAGCTGCAAAGTGACAGGCTTTAGTAAAGTATGTAATTAAATAACATAATTTAAAACATTTGAGTGGGTTTGTCTGTATATGAGATCTCACCGTGTCTGCAAAGTGGTTCATGCTGAGTCTGTAACTTTTGAGGCCCTGGTCAGCCAGCATGTTGTGCTCCAGGACCAGCTTAAGATTGTTCAGCCAGATCATCTTGCGTTGAGATTCTTCTTCCACTGAACCATAACTCTTACCTGAGAGGAAACATGCAAACATACACTTTATTCCAGTACATGTATATACATAGAGTTTGAAGAAAACACATATACAAGGTTTCAGAACATAAAAAATAATCCCAGTACAATTCCTTAATTTACATAATGTACAAAAGTATACATAACCAATCCTTTTAATGGGTGAATTCACCTACTTTATGGTGCACATAATACTGACTAAACTGCACAATGACAGCTTGAATAATCTCCATAGAAAAGCAGTGACCAATGGAATGGGACACTTTAAGGTCATCATGCCTAATACCAAGCATGGACTAGAGTTCTACAAAGGCCCCCAGCATTGGGCTGTGGAGCAGTGGAACTGCATACTCAGGAGTGATACTTCATTCTTCATCTGGCAATCTAAGATGAGTTAGGAGAATGCTGGAGAACACTACCTGCCTGCACACAGAAGTTTGGTGGAGGATGAATAATGGGCTGTGGCTTTTTCTTGGTTGGGGCCCCTTTAGTGAAATCATGATGCTACAGCATACTCTGACACTCTAGAAAACTGTGTGCTTCTAACTTTGTGGGGCACTTTGGAGTGATTTCTAAAAAGAAATAGTTTGACAAGTTTGATGTGGAAGAACTTGATTCTCCTGTCCTTGATTGCTCTAAACTCAATTCAAAACTCAAAGTTCTAAACTAAAACCTTTGGGATCAAATCGAATGTCAACTATGTGCCAGGACGTATCACCCAACAACAGAATCATGAGATGTGTGATGTTCACTAGTGCTCTTGTGGCTGAATGAAAGCCAATCCCCATAAACTCCTGCTGTCTATTAACTTCCCAGGAGAGTGGAGGCTATTGAGATGGAGATGGAGATTTTGCTATACAGAAGCCAACATGACGTAGATTTCTCACCAAACTTCAGTTTCCAAGCGTTGAATTCCAGATCCTCCAGAGTGACGCTGGCAGCACCAGCCATGACCACAAGAGCGGTGACAGCAAGAAAAACCCTCATTCTGCACAGAATAAAATCTGTACGTAGGTAAAAGAGAACAGAACAAATGGAATTGCATTAATTCAATTTCAGTCAGTTACATTTAACTTTCACACTAGTATTATTTTAAAAACCTAATGCTTTTTGACTGAATCTGATGATTCAGAGTATATAATTGAGCTTCTGATTTAGCAGATTTCACTACTTTTACACTCTATAAATAAAGGTATATGAGTGCAATTCTCCTCTTTGGATGTATTGACAACATAATACACAATAATGTACAGAGCTATACAGGTTTCCGTGAACGTTTCCAGTCATACAGGTCAAAGCTCTTATGCTTTATGTTTGTTTATCATCAATTTCCAGGGCTGTATGGAACATTATTGAGCACGTAGCACTAGCGCTATAAAAACAGCAAGAGTTGTAGCACAAATTTATTTTATTTTTTTAATTTAAATTTATTTAAGACAAAAAATGACAAAGTGCATTGTAAAATACACATCTCAACAAGTACAACAAAGGATTATATTAACTGTGAAAAAAGACAAAAGCACCATGTAAAAGGTTTCTATTATAATATTCAATTTATAAAATGTACAGAATTAGTTTTCTTGAATAATTCAGATTCCCCACAATGGGGCCCTAGCGGCAAACTGCTTATTATTGAATGGTAACACTCTTATTTAATTATATATGATTTTTAATATAGTCAGTTTATATACAGTATTATTATATAGTGATTCGGTGGTTTTATCTCAATTTTTTTGTTTAATTTTAGGTACTAAAATTAGGTCCTACCCCCAGTACCATGTAATCTGTGTTATTATACAAAGATTACTATCATACAGATGTATGCAAAAGTTTGGGCACGCCAGGTCAAATGATGGGTTGAATTCCTGAGTCAGAATAAGCGAACACCATCCTCTACAGAGCACACACTGCAAATTTTAGTGCACGATTGCTGTTTATTTACAGAATTTAACGTACTGAAAACAAAAAATGCAAATACAAATGTGGCCTGTGTTAAAGCACATTTTATGTTGTACATTTTAGTTTTTCCAATATGTAAAAAAATTACACAGAAACTGTGCAGTAAAATAGTATGCATAGTGCAGTATATAATAATAATATGGTTAGATTGATCTGGATCTTACACTGTGAAAAGTGAAGTGATAAAAATAATCACAACTACTTTGAAGTGTGTACCTCACACTTGCCTTGTGAATTCTAGAACTAAAGGGACAGTACATTTCAACACGTACCTGTGTGTAATGTTCTAAAGCTGTGTCCTGACTTCATCCACTGCTCTGCTGCACCCCTCTGTTTTTATAGTGACTTGCATACACACTCTGCTCACCACACTCTGCTCACCACAAACTGCTCCAAAACAGCCTACGCAGTGTTTTCGATAGTGTTCCATTAAATGACTTCAAGGTGCTTTCACTAACCATTTTCAACTGAAAAAGATATACAATAACCCCATTTCCAGAAAAGTTGGGATGCTGTACAGAATGTAAATAAAAATGGAATGCAAAGATATGCAAATCATATAAACCATATTTTTAAAGCAAAATGCTACAAAGACAACATATTTCAAATGATGAAACTAATAAATTTGATATATTCCCATTTTGAATTTGATGGCAACAACATGCTCCAAAAAAGATGGGACAGGGGCATGTTGTGTTTCATCGCCTTCTCTTGTAACAACACTCTGCAAGTGTTTGGGAACCAAGGAAACCAGTTGCTGAAGTTTGAAAATTGAAATGTTTTCCCATTCTGGTTTGATACTGAATTTCAGCTGCTTAACAGTTCAGGGACCTATGTGTCATATTTATCATTGCATAATGTGCCAAATGTTATCAGTGGGTGACAGCATATGCATAGCATATGGACCCTTTTAATATGGAGCAATACTATTGTTATACAAGCAGAATGTGGTTTGACATTGTTTTGGTTAGACTATGGTTTTCAGAAGTGTTTCTGAGCCCATGCAGTGATTTCCATTACAGAATCAGCTCTGTTTTTAATGCAGTGACCCCAGAGGACACAAATGACATGGCATTTTTGGCCTTTTCCCTTGCATGCAGAGTTTTCCATGGATTTTCTATATCTTTTATTGCCATTATGTACCATAGATGATGTAAAGCAAACATTCTTTGCTATTTTATGTTGAGAAACATTATTCTTGAACTGTTGCACTATTTGATCATGCCGTCTTTCACAGAGTGGTGAACCCCTCATGAACTTCTTGTAATACCTGGACAAGGTAGTGAGATGCAATGCAGAGAATCTTTAATGAACAAAAATCCATGGAGCAAAAATCAGAGTACAGACAGGCAAAGAGTCAAAAAAACAGAAAATACCAAAATATAGGATAACGGCTGAATAAAGTCACTGACAGTGACAATACCTCGCAAGGAGGCAGAGTGAGAGTCCTGGTATATAAAAGGTGGCTGTTGCGCAGATTGTAGGCAGGTGTGTGAGTGTGGGAGGAGTCAGCTCTCAATATTCCAGAGAAGCTGATCTCCGAATGAAGGAATGGCCAGTAGGTATGACAATTCTGAAAAACTCAGCTTCTCCGAGATGTTCTTTTTATACCCAGTCATGTTACTGACCTGTTGCCAATCAACCACCAGGTGTTTTTTTAGCATTACACAACTTGACCTGCCCTTTGTTGCTCTCGTACCAACTTTTTTAGGATGTGCTGTTGGCATCAAATTCAAAGTGGGCAAATATTTTCAATAAACAATACAATTTAACAGTTTCAACATCTGATATATTTTTGTAGAATTTACAATGAAATATAGTGTCAAATGATCTGCACATCATTGAATTTTGCTTTTATTTACATTTTGCAAGTGGGGTTGTACTTTTACTTCTTCTCAGGGTTCAAATTCAGGGGGTCCTGGGCATCTACACTGAAAAATCTAACTGCACGTCTTAATAAAACAATTAAGTTATCACAACGTAAATACGACAGAAAGTTGGAGTAACTTAATCTGAAAATTCAAACAAACTCCAAAATTAACTGTTGAGATATTAATTCAGTAATTTTGAGTAAGACTTTTTTTTTAGCACATTTTGAGTTAAAGTAACTTTTTTAAATGCATTATATTCACTATTTTTATTTAAGTTGACTTTACATGCAAATATAAACAAGCCAATAAAATGGGTTGTTTTTACACTCTTTGAACTACATATGCACACTTATAATGAATGACAGACCATTTAATCCCATATATTAGTCTTAATTTTAGCCTATTCAGAATTAGCTTTGTAAAAAGTGACATGAAAAGTACATGAAATAGTCTTGATCCTATCAGAAGCAGCTGGTCAGCTCAGTACAAGTGAAATATGTTGTAATGTTTTTAACTAAAGCATCCGTTGATTCAGTTGTTGAGCTGTTGGAGTGTTCTGTATCAGTGTATCTGTATCAGTCACAGATTTCATAAACGTTTACAGTTAAATGATTTGGACTTTTCAGGCTTTTATATGTCGCTGCTGTCGGATGAAAACTTTGTATCTCCAAAATGGTAACTTTACAGGAGAAGGAAAAAAACCTTTACTTTTAATGGAAGTCAATGGAACCAGACTTTTTAAAGGTATTTGGGATCATTACTTTTAGCCCATTCATTATGAAATTTAAACACAATGTAAAGAGCAACAGGTATTTCCAAATTATGCCAAAAACTGAAAAAAAATTAAGATATGAGGTTTTCTTTTGACAACAGTGATATGTATGTTCATGCTCAGTTCAGGGAATCATTTATGGTCAAATATCGGTTTCCTAAAACCATTTGAGTTGACTTAACTCATCGGGTTTTACACTGTACAAGTATTGAATTTCATTGATAATCTGGTACTATACAAATTTTCCAAACTGATAAAAAAAAAGTTGTACTAAAGTCGTATCACTTCAGCATTTTCCACCTGTGTAGATTCTCTGAGAGTGAATTGCACTGTTATAATTAATGAAATTCAGCAGAATGTTAACCTGCTGCCTACTTCTGTTTCTACTGTTCTGAGGTTTAAAGTTCACTTTTAGATTTTTTTTTCTTTTCTAGGTGCCCTACATTATAGGTGTACCTGCAAACTGCTCACCACAAACCACACCACCTACACAATGTGCCCACAGCACAGATGTGCAGTAAATAGTTCAATTTATTCATTTCACGTACTTTTTAAGGTTTGAGGATGTTTCTGACCATGAATGCCTGTAACTGTTTTTTTTTTTCTCTCCTTCCCTCTGAATAAACTGGGCGCTCACTGAGGCTGAATTCATAATGTAACAATGCAGTCTGCGCCACATCACTACAGTTTAAATCTAGAAAATGTTTAAGTTTGAGTGCATCTCAAACAGTCAAGAAACTTTTAATACTTTGAGACATAAAACAAAGACTGGTCAGCAATTAAAATATGAACAATAAACACTTATAATGCTCAACATGGCATCTGTATGAAAGAAAGTCAAGCAGCTTGCTGGTTATGCCATGAGTGGAGAAGGGTCAACAGTACTCTGGCACTAGTGGGGAAAGCCGCCCTAATTTGAAGATCTTCGCAAGTGCAGCAGCTAGAACAACCCACATTAATATCACAAGCTGTTTATAAGGTATTTGTCTGGTTTTATAAGTGATTTTAAACATGATTTTAAACCTCTGGGATCTGTAAACTTCCCTACACATCAAATTTGTTTCTGAATCAGTTTGTGTATCTTTGTGACAATCCCGCACAAAAATACGATTCAAACATTTCCTGAATCTGCAGAATCGCCCTTTCTATTCCATCTTATCTCTAGATCGAGGCGAGGGGTCAGACACAGCAGCGTTGCTGGAGGTTTTAAACACGGTGTCCACTCACTGTCCGCTCTATTAGACACTCCTACCTTGTCAGTCCACCTTATGGATAGCTACATGGTTTGTGTTGGTCATCCTCTAGTCCTTCATCAGTGGTCACAGGACGCTGCCCACAGGACGCTGTTGGTTGCATATTTTTGCTTGGTGGACTATTATCAGTCCAGCAGTGACACTGAGCTGTTTAAAAACTCCAGCAGCACTGCTGTGTCTGATCTGCTCAGACCAGCACAACACACACTAACACACCTCCACCATGTCAGTGTTACTGCAATGCTGAGAATGATCCACCACCCAAATAATACCTGCTTTGTGAGGGTCCATGGGTGTCCTGACCACTGAAGAACTGGGTAAAAGGGGGCTAACAAAGTATCAGAGAAACAGATGGACTACAGTCTGTAATTGTAGAACTACAAAGTGCAGCTATACAGTAAGTGGAGCTGATAAAATGGACAATGAGTGTAGAAACAAGGAGGTGGTCATGATGTTATCCCTGATTGGTGTAAAGTTAAAAGACTCCTGCCTAGTAATCCTCATGAGAAAACTACAGGAATAAAATATGCTGTGAGAATAGCTTTCATTAATGTACACACTCTGGGACAGTGCCCCTCTTGTCACTGGGTTGGAGCCCTCAAGGTTTCATCTCAGTACCTTTAGTCAGGGAACATAACTGTACCATAATCCATTGAAATGATATTTTCTACATTATACTGACTCCACATTTACATTATTTGTACAGTAATGAATGAAAAATGTACCGGCACAAAACGGTGCAGGTCACCTCATAGTCAGACTTTCCACCAGGGGACTCCCCTTGACTTTTTTCCTCAGTTCCTATTTGAAGCTTAATTTCATTCTTTTGGTTCAGCTGCTGTTCTGCTTCATTGTTGTTCAGGCCTCCTTGGAGCTGTAGTGTTTTATTTCAGACTAAAAGGTCACACAGAGGGAAGAACAGGATGGTACAAACTTCAGTTCTGGTGTAGTCATGTGACCTACTTTTACACAGTCAGCAAACCACACTGATAAGTAGGTGCCCACAGCAATATTCTTTCATGTGCCCATTTCATTTTTCCATAAACTGCTTTTAACTCCATTTAGACTTTATTTAGATTAGACTGTATTTAGTTTAGATTGTTTAACAATTAGATTGCTATTACATAAATTGCTGTTGTCGGAAGAAAACCTTGTATCTCCATTTTTTACATTTTTTCGTTTTTTTTTTTACATAATTTGAAACTACTTGTTAACCTTTACATTGTATGAAATTTCACGATGAATGGAGTAAAATAAATTACTTGGAAAAAAGTCTGGTTCCATTAACTTACATTAAAAGTAAAGTAGGTTTTTTCCTTCTCCTGTAAAGTTACCATTTTGGAGATATGAGGTTTTCTTACGACAACAGCGATATATATATATATATATATATATATATATATATATATATATATATACTGTATATATATATATATATATATATATATATATATATATATATATATATATATATGGTGAAAACAAGATAATAGAAGAATAATAAAATGCTTCGTGTTCTTTATTACGAAAGTAAAAACTACCTTATATCTATTATTAGGATATTTATTGGGCTAGCAGTGGCATTCCTGATTGAACAGATGAAGTTCTCCACTGTTCTATGCGTCTGCCATCATCTGCCAATGGAACAAGAAACTTGAGACACCAGATAAAATGACTTAAAACAAGTGAAACTGTATAAATATATATATATATACTTTAACATTTTTACAACAACCCCATAATGTGAAATATTAGGTACTTAGTTACATTTAATGTTTTCTTTTGATTAGAGGTCATTTTACAAAGATTATGATGTCTAAACAGATTTCAAATCCTTTTTTTTTGGTAAAAGAAGAGCTATAACAATGTAAATGAGGCTGTAGTAAAATATATGCAGTAATCACTGGTACAATAGATGATTAACTACAAGGTAATACTCACACAATATATTGTGGAAAAATCTAGGTCACCTCACTTTCCACCAGGGGAGTTCCTGTTCATCAAAACTGTGTTTTGTTGTTCTCAAAATACTTAATAACACTGATTAAAACATCAAAGAAAAATTGTTTCTTGTTTAAAAGACTTTATTCTACGTTGTGGATGCTCCTGTTGAGCAAACTAACACAAATCCATTGATTGATTCACAGTTTTTCTGGACTGATCTGAGACCAGCTTTTCAAGACCATCATCATGGTCATGGCTTTTTGTTGTTTCTGAGTGTTTCTGCACTTTAGTTTTATGCGGTTTCAACACTTAACATCCAGTATTTGCTCAGGAAACACTGCAGTTTTACCTTACGAATTACATCTTTGGTAGATGAATAGATGCATAGCATGTAAAGCTATCATTTCACACTCCTCTTTAGGTCATAGACCTTTGCAGGGCAGCCTTTAGTATTGCTGTGGCACCAGTTGTGTTTGTGGAGAGCGCAGCATGTTTACCAGCATCCTTATCACAGATATAAGCAGCAGTTTCAGAGAAAGCCACAAAGAGCCAGATAAAGGCAGACTATCAAGAAGACATTTATGTCCTCATGATCCTTTGCTGTGACACTTAAAATTGAACTTAGGGGCAACCCGTTCTCACTCATTTCTAAGGAACCATCTGTAGAACTCTGAGCTGGATCACAGAGGCTTCCCTCTTTCTTAAATAAAAGAAGCCTAGAACCAGTGAGGATCCAGTGTACATAGACATTTGAGAGATGGCTGTGCAAAATGAGAGACAACTGCACAAAAGTGCGTGGAGATATCAGAAATGCAGCTGATTATATATTCCTCTCACTTTAATAAACATTACCAAAAACACATGAAAGGCCATTTTCTGCCTCCTTTCAAAACCAGGCAGAAATATCCGTTATAATTTTTAAAAATGTGTTGCTGACACTTCCTTAGTCAACAAGTCTATGGGGTGCAAGTCTGAGTCGAGTCTCTGGGGTGGGAGTCAGAGTTGAGTCTGTGAGGTGTGTGTCAGAGTTGAGTCTCAGGGGTGTGAGCCTAAGTCGAGTCTCTGGAAAGTGAGCCTCAGACAAACTTCAGAGGGGGCGAGTCAGAGTTGAGTGTCTGGGGTGTGAGTTAGAGTTGAGTCATTGGGGAATAAGTTGGAGTTGAGTATCTGAGGTGTGTGTCAGAGTTGAGTCTCAGGGGTGTGAGCCTAAGTCGAGTCTCTGGAAAGTGAGCCTCAGACAAGGCTCAGAGGGGGCGAGTCAGAGTTGAGTGTCTGGGGTGTGAGTTAGAGTTGAGTCATTGGGGAATAAGTTGGAGTTGAGTCTCTGAGGTGTGTGTCAGAGTTGAGTCTCAGGGGTGTGAGCCTAAGTTGAGTCTCTGGAGAGTGAGCCTCAGACAAGACTCAGAGGGGGCGAGTCAGAGTTGAGTGTCTGGGGTGTGAGTTAGAGTTCAGTCATTGGGGAATAAGTTGGAGTTGAGTATCTGAGGTGTGTGTCAGAGTTGAGTCTCAGGGGTGTGAGCCTAAGTCGAGTCTCTGGAAAGTGAGCCTCAGACAAGGCTCAGAGGGGGCGACTCAGAGTTGAGTGTCTGGGGTGTGAGTTAGAGTTGAGTCATTGGGGAATAAGTTGGAGTTGAGTCTCTGAGGTGTGTGTCAGAGTTGAGTCTCAGGGGTGTGAGCCTAAGTTGAGTCTCTGGTGAGTGAGCCTCAGACAAGACTCAGAGGGGGCGAGTCAGAGTTGAGGGGTGGGGTGTGAGTTAGAGTTGAGTCATTGGGGAATAAGTTGGAGTTGAGTCTCTGGAGAGTGAGCATGAGTTAAATTGCAGAGGTGCGGGCCTAAGTCGAGTCTCTGAGGTGCGAGTCAGTGTTAAGTCTCTGAGGTGTGAGTCAAAGTTGAGTCTCTGAGGTGTAAATCAGAGCCGAGTCTCTGGGGTGGGAGTCAGATCTGAGTCTCTGGAAAGTGAGTCTCAGTCGAGTCAAACCTCTGGGGAGTGAGTCAGAGTTGAGTCTTCAGGGTTTGAGTCACTATTGAGTCTCTGGGGTTTGAGTCAGTGTGAAGCTGACATCAGCCTTGTCAAAAGTTAAACGTTGCAAGACATTTTACAAGAAATGACTTTACTTTTGAGAAAATGGTTTCAGCCGGAGAGTGAGAAAAGCAAGTCTCTGTGATGGGAATCAGACTTGAGTCTCTAGGGTTCGAGGCTGAAGCAAAACTATTTAAAACACTTGGTTAGTCTGTAGTATGTATAACAAGAATGTACTCTAGTCAGCATAATAGTTTATCCTGCTGAAGTTGGATTAAATTTCGTGAGTTTGCTTATTAAAGTCAGTTTTAGTAAGTATAAAACACTGGTAGAACAGGTTGAGGGTGTCCTGCTGCGAGTCGCCCGGGAACGTGTGAAATGTTCATGGTGACATTTGGTTTTCATGGCCCTCATGAGCTTATCTGCACTTTACTTTTATGTACTTCAAATTAGTTCAGCACTTGCCATTGCATTGATTTGAAAACTGCACTTCACATTACATATTACATCTGTACATCTGCATACTGCACATCTCTTCTCGTATATCAGCACGTAGACGATTGCAGAGCAGTATATTTGTATTAATCTGGTGCATTTTTAAGATGATGAGATAAGAGTATTAGGTAAGCGTGTGTTGAGTGTGCTTGATAGTATCAGCAGTGCAAAGAGGTGCAGCAGAGCAGCGCCAAAGCAAGGTCAAATAAAGCAAATTAGCAGGTCAGCAATCTGCAAAAGGAAGTTGACAAAGAATAAACAGGTTTAAATATAAATTCTAGCACCACTATTTGCATTCTAGTACTATGTTAGTGCTAAATTATTCACATGAACATATTTTCGCCATTTTTTCCATCATTTGAATGAAACCTGGGTAGACTACAGCTTCCATTCACAATGAGTAGAATTTCCAGAAGATGTTTTCACAAAGTTGGTCCCATTGTAAATCAGAGTTGGCACCTCTGTGTTTTCCTAATTAGGTTGGTAGTAAATCTAACATGCAAGGCCTTCAGCCCAGTTCCTGAAGTCCTAACCAATGGGAGAGCTCTCTTGGCTGTATCTATCTACACTATTAGAAATAAAGGTTCTGTTCAACTTTTTTGTTCATCAAGGTATAAACAATGTAAATGTTACTCAATGGTACAACGTGGTTTTAAGATCCAGATGTGAACCTTAAATAAGTGTTTCCAGGTGACATGTACATATATGTACCTTTTCATAACCTGATGTTTTAAAACAAAGCAATTTAATAAATAGCCTGGAGACGACATGGGGTGTGTGGGGTGAATACAAGTTAGTAAACATAATTCCAATGGATTATGGTAGAGTTATGTTCCCTGACTAAAGGTACTGAGATGAACCCTTGAGGGTTCCAGCCCAGTGACAATAAGGGCACTGCCCAGGTGACAGTTTTTACTACTTTATTTCTGAGAAAGTAGAAAACAGTCTTAAATGCATAACATTCTGTTGGGCATTTCAACATTTTACCCCTTTTGTTTCCAACCAAATCTTAACAACTTTTTTTTTTACTACAGTACTTCCAGAGTTTGAATTCAACAGACATGTATTTTCATACTTTATAGAAATCATCAGGCGTTCTCTGAAGACTTAGAAGAACTTGAGAGTTTATGAGTAGTAGATTAAATCATATCACTCCCATCTTGTAGGGTACAGAGAGTTGAAGGTTGTGGTCAGAAGAGCATGTTTACTGGCATCTTTCGCTCAGCAAAGTCACTGATAAAATCAGATAAAATCAGAATAAAACCAGAGGCTGTGGGGCACATGCTCCAGCAGATCACGGAGAGGCTGCAGAACATCATGCTCAGGTAAGAACTGAAACATGCACTCATACATTTACAGTGAAAACAAATACTGATACAACAAAAAGAGGTGAAAAAGTTCAATGTACAGTTGAAACTAAAAGAATCAGCAGATTAAGATGCCACTGAGTTTCAGTTCAAGAATAGTGGGGTCATTATTAATGATTAGGTTTAAATATTTCAAAATATTCCAAAGCAACTTAGAAAATATGTGTGTGTGTGTGTTTGTGTGTGTGTGTATATATGTGTATATATATATATATATATATATATATATATATTTTTTTTTTTTTTTCTTCAGGCAGATGATGTGTAATTCTGTACATACAATCATTACTGTCATTAACAGACTATTAGATAATGATCATGAACATATTCCCTGGTATTTGGAGGGTCTTGTTTGCTACTGCAGCGCTGACAGTTGTTCTTCTGTAAAGTCTCTGTTCTAGTGTGGTGATGCGCTCTGTCTCACATTACCTGAGATCTTCCTCATCTACTCTTCTGTCTTCAGTGTAAGAAATGAGGAACAGTCACTCTTTATACCAAACTTTTGCAAACTTTGCAAGTTTTCAAATGTACAGATATGATATGGTATGTTGTAAAGATTTACAGAGCTATTTTAGAGCTTAGTCTCAGGCACACCCAGAACTTGAATTTTTGGATATTCAGTGGGTTCAAGAGGTTAATTAGGGGATCCTGGGGCCCCTGGGACCCCTTGTATTTCACATCAGATTGATTTAATTGAGCTAATCTAAAGGCCACATGGAGTTTGGAGGTTTGTAGTGATTGACTCTATAGCCTCAGCATCCGCTGACCCCGCTCTGTCATTTTACGTGGCCTATCACTTCATGGCTGAGTTGCTGTCATTCTCAATCGTTTCCACTTTGTTATAATACCACTGACATTTGACTGTGGAATATTTAGTAGCGAGGAAATTTCATGACTGGATTTGTTGCACAGGTGGCATCCTATCACGGTACCACATTGGAATTTACTGAGCTCCTGAGAGCGACCCATTCTTTCACAAATGTTTGTAGAAGCAGTCTAAATGCCTAGGTGACCCAATGACTGTATTTATGTGATATATATATATATATATATATATATATATACACACACACATTTGACATGTACAGTCATTGATGTGTATTTTTAAGATGATTAGATAAGAGTATTAGGTAAGCGTGTGTTGAGTGTGCTTGATAGTATCAGCAGTGTAAAGAGGTGCAGCAGAGCAGCACCAAAGCAAGGTCAAATAAAGCAAATTAGCAGGTCAGCAATCTGCAAAAGGAAGTTGACAAAGAATAAACAGGTTTAAATATAAATTCTAGCACCAATTTATACCATTTATACCAAACTTTTGCAAACTTTGCAAGTTTTCAAATGTACAGATATGATATGGTATGTTGTAAAGATTTACAGAGCTATTTTAGAGCTTAGTTTCAGGCACACCCAGAACTTGAATTTTGAGATATTCAGTGGGTTCAAGAGGTTAATTAGGGGATCCTGGGGCCCCCAAGGACCCCCTTGTATTTCACAGCAGATTGATTTAATTTTGTTTAATCTGTTCTTTACAGAATGAGGGTTTTACTTGTTGTCGCTGCTCTTGTGGTTGTGGCTGGTGCTGCCAGTGTCTCTCTGGAGGATCTGGAATTCCACGCCTGGAAACTGAAGTTTGGTGAGAAAGTAACATCAGATCTGCGTCTGTATATCAAATGCAGAGCTAACAGGATAATTATTAAAACCGAAACCACTTTGAACCACTGCATTCGACGATTTGCATTGTGCTTGGTGATGTAAGGGTTGGATGCAGTTGCTTGGCCATGGAAATCCATTCCATGAATTCTCTATGCTGTTCTTGAGGTAATCTGAAGGCCACATGGAGTTTGGAGGTTTGTAGTGATTGACTCTGTAGCCTCAGCATCCGCTGACCCCGCTCTGTCATTTTACGTGGCCTATCACTTTGTGGCTGAGTTGCTGTCGTTCCCAATTGCTTCCACTTTGTTATAATACCACTGACATTTGACTGTGGAATATTTAGTAGTGAGGAAATTTCATTACTGGATTTGTTGCACAGGTGGCATCTTATCACGGTACCAACCCATTCTTTCACAAATGTTTGTAGAAGCAGTCTAAATGGTGACCCACTGACTGTATATATATATATATATATATATATATATATATATATTTGACATGTACAGTCATTGATGTGTATGTAATATATATATATATATATATATATATATGAGATATATAGTCATGTCAATGTTTATTTAAATAGCTTTTACAACAGGCTTTTTGTCAATGACAGATACATACGTATATATATATATATCTTCACAGCATAGACAATTGCCTTCAGATGACCCCAAAGATAAAAGTCTAAGGGGGTCAGATCGGGAGACCTTGGGGGCCATTCAACTGGCCCACGACGACCAATCCACTTTCCAGGAAACTGTTCATCTAGGAATGCTCGGACCTGACATCCATAATGTGGTGATGCACCATCTTGCTGGAAAAACTCAGGGAATGTGCCAGCTTCGGTCGTCGTGGGCCAGTTGAATGGCCCCCAAGGTCTCCCGATCTGACCCGCTTAGACTTTTATCTTTGGGGTCATCTGAAGGCAATTTATGCTGTGAAAATACGAGATGTGCAGCACCTGAAACTACGGATACTGGAAGCCTGTGCTAGCATTTCTTCTGCGATGTTGCTATCAGTGTGTGAAGAGTGGGAGAAGAGGGTTGCATTGACAATCCAACACAATGGGCAGCACTCTGAACACATTTTATAAGTGGTCAGAAACTTGTTAATAACTCATGAAAGAATAAAGTTAAAACCAAGCACACCATTGTTTTTCTTGTGACATTCTCAATAAGTTTGATGTGTCACATGACCCTCTTCCAGTGATGCCAACTCTTCAGTAAGGAAAGTCGCTATTGGCTGTCCGAAAAGTCGCTAGAAGTTGCTAAATGATGCCATCATCTAATTTGCATAATATATGTTTTTGAAGCTGTAAAGGAAAAACGATGTGGGAGAGAAAATAACACCCGAGATATGTTAGAACTACAAATGAACTCAGAACAAATGAACAACTTCTGTTGCCTTTGAAATAGGCAGTCAGTTCTCAAAATACGTTCATGACTTTAATGCTGTGTATAAATCATTTTTACGTAAATGACATAAATCAGTTTTTTGCTGTGTTGTTAAATGTTAGCATAAGAGTAGCAGTTAGCAGGAACTGCTGTTCTACGTTCAACCCTCCTCCTTTATCCGGGCTTGGAACGGCAAAGTGACCTTAAAATAGACACTTTGGCAGAGTTACTTAGTTTTTTTTCTTTTTTTTAAAAATGTATTTATTTTTATTTCTTTTTTTTAAGTTTTCGTAAGTTTTCTTTAGTTTCAAACCTATTATTCACAAACTGTTCTGGCTCACTGAAAGAGTAGGTCATTCAGTACTTCATTTTGGTCTTCTATGGCAGGTTCAGCTGAGGGAGCTGACTTATATGAATAAGCAGTTGATGTGCCAAAAAGATGCAAAACATCATCAGGCAGCTTGAGCTCATAGCAAGCCTCACCAGACAACCTGAGACCATATCGGATATACAGGATTGAGTTATGGGTCTCCAAGGACATTCGATTTCTATGTACATCCCGCTCTGTAAGTACAGGGCGGGGTCAGTCAGCGGCGGCGCAGTGTGGACGTGGAGCGGGGTGGGTCTGCTCTGACTGTGAGACTGCACTGTGAGTGCTTTGGGACGGGGACAGTAACTGAAGAGCATGAGGGTTCATCTCCAAAAGTCTCCAAAAACACCACAAAAAGTCGCTAGATTTGTCGCTAGTCACTTTTTAAAAAATAAAGTCACTAGAGGCTCTGAAAAGTCGCTAAGTTGGCAACAGTGCCCTCTTCCCATTGAAAGAACTAAAATTGGATCCAAAATGGCCGACTTCAACATGGCCGCCATGGTCACCACCCATCTTGAAAAGTTTTCCTCCTCCCATATACTAATGTGCCACAAACAGGAAGTTAATATCACCAACCATTCCCATTTTATTTAGGTGTATCCATATAAATGGCCCACCCTGTATATATATCCTCAGAGGAAGCACATACATAAACATATACATAAACATATGTTTCCTCTAAGGTAAAAGCTACAGTTCATTGGATGAAGAGTCCTGGCGTAAAATGATTTGGCTGGACAATCTTAAACTGGTTCTGGAGCACAACATGCTGGCTGACCAGGGCATCAAAAGCTACAGACTCGGCATGAACCACTTTGCAGACATGGTGAGATCTCACATACACAGTTCATTACACAATTCACTAAATCTTTCCTTCAGCCCTGTTTATTATGTGTTCATGAGTTCAGAATTTCTGGGCAAAAGACCATTAAAAGTCTCTTCTTCTCTAACAGGACTATCAGGAGTACCAGCAGATGTCAAAGGGCTGCCTGGGGTCATTCAACTGGACTGATACCCACAGCGCCACTACATTCCTAAAGCTGGTAGAGGGCACTGCTCTACCCAGCTTTGTGGACTGGAGGATTGAGGGCTACGTGACTGAGGTTAAGGACCAAAGTCATTGTCACTCCTGCTGGGCCTTCAGTGCGGTGAGTTACAGCAGGACAGACATAAATTTAAGTCATGGTTTAATTAGAATTTCTGACAGTTTTGGAATATATCAGTATAAAATTTAGATGATTAAACAAAAATTACACGTTTAGTGTTAATAGCAGTTTATTATTCTGGGATGAATCTTCATTTTTAATACAAAACATTTTTAACAGCCAAAGTATATCTGAAATATTTTATTGTGCAAAACAGTAAAAACAAAACAGTTCAATATGTAAATAAACCTGTCAGTATTGGTTTATGAACATAGCCCAGCAGGCTCGGCATAAAGGGTGCTAAATCTTGTTTCATGTCTTAATTTGGCTTGAGTTGGCTTCCTTAAATTGGCAGCTTAAAATTTGAAATTTTCAGTCCACATGGAGCAGCAGTCACATTTTATCACTTGGTCAGGCAACTAAAGTAGCTTAAGACGAAACAGAAGTGTTCCAGTCTTTTGTGTCTATGGCTAATGCTAACCCCAAAAGACTGGCTGTTTCGTTATGTCCGCTGCCTCAAAAGCAAAGTTTCCTGTGTCAGGCTGCACTGATTTAGACAGTAGTAGGTGATCAAGGATCTGTAGCAGTATCACTTTCATTTGAAACATGGCTGAAACATTCCTGATTCAGTCACTCAGTTAAATGGGGTAACGTTAACATGGCTTACGCTAAGCTATCTGCACTTATTTATGTTGTACTAGTGTAACTCATGCCTGAGGAAGCTTCAGGCTGCCCGCTACTAATTTGACGGCAGTGAGAAAAGGAAAGATGAAGTCAGAAGGAAGGCATAGATGCCTTTTCTTCCAAATCAAGATATCAAGAAAACGTCAGTTTGATCAGAAGTGTTGCTCCGTACACATTTAATTATCTTTGAGTCTTGATTATGTGATATTACCCATGATAACATATACAGACATCTACAATAACCTAAATACCATATCAGAGTACACATATCAATAACTAAAACATACAAATCGGTTTTATGAAGCAAATATACTCTGATGAAAGTGATTAGCTGAAAAAACGCTGTTTGCATAAGTATTCAACCTCTGTATTGCAAAAAAGCTCCAAGTTCTCACAGCTGAAAGTCATTAACCTAACAATGGCACAGTTTGCCATTATAAAAGAAAAGTTCACCTTTACTGAATAAAAGACCCTGTTAATTCAACTATTTTTGATCAGACTGTGAATCTGAAGGAAATTAGGACTAAGAAAATCAGAGAAAAAGTTATAGACATGCGTAAGTTATAGACATGCATAAGATAGGAAGGTTTTTGGATGTCATATTTAGTGTTATTAGACTGGACTGACTGTTGTTGAACAGGCTGGTTGTGATGTTTGTGAGGTTCTGTGCTGTGTGCTGATAATATGTGCTGTAATGTGTTTTTGCCATGTTTCGTCATGTGTTTCTTTATAAGAAACTAGCTTGTCACTCACACTTACAGTTGAAGGTTCTCCACAAGGGAGAGCTGTTGGCGCACAGATGGCTTCAGCGTGCATCATTAGAATGGAGGAAATTGCCTAAATATTGGCTATAGAAACAAACAAGATTATGATATGAGTAATATTATAGTAATATATAAGTAAGAGCAGGGATGCTGTGGAAGATTGGAACTTTAAAGACATCCTTATTTAAGGAAGAAAACACACCCATTTCTATTGTTCCACCTTTTTGTCCTTTAATTTTTTCTCATTTGGTTCTCTCAGGCAGGGGCCCTAGAGGGTCAGATGTTCAAGAAGAAAAAGAAGCTGGTAGAATTGAGTGCACAACAACTGGTGGACTGCTCCCGGGGTTATGAAAACTTTGGCTGTCAAGGTGGTTGGCCTCATAATGCCTTCAAGTACATCAAGTCCAGTGGAGGCTTGGAGACAGCATACACTTATCCATACCAGGCCAAGGTGAGGCTACAATAGTTAATGATTCCAGGGTGAGGTCAAACTAGTGTTGAGTGGAGCTTCTGAGACACAGCTACGTTTAGTCTCATAAGTGTGTTTGTATAGTTTTTACATTAGAGCTGTAATGCCAATGAAGCTACCAAGTAAAGAAAGCCAACTGTATGCCAATTAGCATGGTGCTAACTGCACTCACATGTTAAAGCATGAATTTTGCCAATGCATTTTTGTCCATATTTATAAGTATGTCAAACGGGTGTTTGGACATGCAGTTTGTACAGTTCTAATTGGTGGGGTCTTAGTAGATAACCCTATAGCTCCAGTGGAAAGCTTTTATTTTGGCACTGTTCGTCTACCTTTGGGGTGAAGGGAAAATTCTGGAAATTTTGAAAATATCCCTGTTAACTTTGAACCAGAGGGTTAACAACCCATCCTTATTGCACCCATCTCTTCTCAGGAAGGGGAATGCAAGTTTAACCACCAGAATTCTTGGGCTTCATGCTCTGGCTATAAAATGGTAAAACCCACAGAAGACGCTCTGCAGTATGCTGTGGCAACAATCGGGCCCATTTCTGTAATCGTAGATGCCAACCATCGCAGCTATCAGCTCTATGAGTCAGGTAACTCTGAGAAACCAGCGCTGCTGTACTCATTAACACAATCTTGTCAGAGCAAAACTTCTTATCCCCAAAGTAAAGATTTTACAGGAGAAGTAAAAACCTTCAGTGTAGCCAGACATTCGTCCAAGTCATTTTGGTGCATTTCTTTCGGTCCATTAATCATGGCATTTACATAGCGTAAATAGTAACAGGGATTTTCAAATTATGTCAAAAACTGAAACACGAAAAAATTTAGATTTTGTCCTGACACCAGCGATATGCTGTCCTTGAAGCATATGTGACTGAATTGCTTGTAAAATAATGATTGGCCAATATTTCAGCCAATCACAAACACAGAAACTCCTCAGAACAAATCTGCAGTGAGAACGATGGTGGTAGTAAATCAGTAAGAATGATTAGAGTAAAAAATGGTAGAAAGCTGTCATAAAAGAAGAAAAAAAAAATCTATCCTGATCATCTGGAACTTTTTTTTGCTGTTTTTATCCCTGAAGATGATAAAGCTTTTAATTCATCTCTGTGGAAGAATAAACTCACTGTTACTGGCTTTAAGGTTACAGAACAATGTTATGATCTGTTAGCTAACTAGTTAGCTTTACTTAGCTTAGCTGCTGACAGTTACCAGATTAAACAGGACTTTAGAGCACTCACACTTGGGATTAAAAACTATCAACTATTACTACACTTATACACATGCCTTTCTCTGCATTAGTTCATTAAAGTTTGCAGGAATACATCACATAAAAGACAATGCTGTATTTAGCTCTATTTAGCATTAGCTCATCTGAAGGGGTAACTTCAATTGCAAAAACCTCCTCCTTTTTAGACATGAAGATCTGCCTGAGTTGCTAAAAGATTTGCCTGGTCTGATTAAAGCAAACATGGTGTCCACAATCCATATTTGTTTATTTTAAAATTCTAAGCATGCACTTTTGATCAGTGCTCAGTCATGTATGTCTGTAGTCGTGTACACTATATTACCAAAAGTATTCGCTCGTCTGCCTTCACACGCATATGAAATTAGGTGAGATCCCATTCTCAATCCATAGTGTTTGTCAGCCCACCCTCTGCTGCCATAACAGCTTCAACTCTACTAGGAAGCTTTTCACAAGGTTTAGAAGTGTGTTTATGGGAACTTTTGACCACTCTTCCAGAAGCGCATTTGTGAGGTCAGACAATGATATTGCACGGGAAGGCCTGGCTCACAGTTTCCGCTCTAATTTATCCCAAAGGTGTTCTGTCGGGTTGAGGACTCTGCGCAGGCCAGTCAAGTTCTTCCACACCAAAAACACACATCCGTCTCTTTAAGGACTTTGCTTCTCGCACTGGTGCGCAGTCATGTTGGAACAGGAAGGGGCTGTCCCCAAACTGTTCCCATAAAGTTGGGAACATGAAATTGTCCAAAATCTCTTGGTCTGCTGAAGCATTAAGTGTTCTTTTCACTGGAACTAAGACGTCAAGCCCAACTCCTGAAAAACAACCCCACACCATAATACCCCCTCAACCAAACTTTACACTTGGCACAATGCAGTCAGACAAGTACCATTCTCCTGGCAACTGCCAAACCCAGAGTAATCCTTTGGATTGCCAGATGGAGAAGCGTGATTCATCACTCCAGAGAACACGTCTCCTCTGCTCTAGAGTCCAGTGGTGGCACTTTACACCACTGCATTCAACGCTTTGCATTGCGTTTGGCGATGCAGCTGCTTGGCCTTGGAAAATCATTCCATGAAGCTCTCTATGCTGTTCTTGAGCTAATCTGAAGGTTTGGAGGTCTGCAGCGATTGACTCTGCAGAAAGTTGATGACCTCTGCACACTATACGCTTCAGCATCTGCTGACCCCGCTGTATCATTGTACATGGCCGACCACTTCATGGCTGAGTTGCTGCCGCTGACAGTTGACTGTGGAATATTTAGTAGCGAGGAAATTTCACAATCTTTGCACAGGTGGCATCCTTTCATGGTACCATGCTGGAATTCACTGAGCTCCTGAGAGTGACCGATTCTTTCACAAATGTTTGTAGAAGCAGTCTGCATGCCTAGGTGCTTTGTTTTATAAACCTGCGGTCATGGAAGTGATTGAAACACCTGAATTCAATGATTTGGATGGGTGAGTGAATACTTTTGGAAATATAGTGTCTTGACATGGTTGCTGTCAGTTTGACTATTACAGTCCCTGTGAAATCCCTGCTTGTTCAAGTTGGCTGGGTTTGCTGTTGTCTCATTTCTAAGCTTGCATTATTACTTTATTTACCAGATACTTTATTTATGGGTTAATCAGTGACCATCCTAATTGGCAGCTAGTAACATCAATGATTGCAGGTGTGTATGATGAGCCAGCCTGCAGGACTAACTACCCTTATCATGCTGTCCTGGTTGTTGGTTATGGCACTGATGATGGACAGGGCTACTGGCTGGTCAAGAACAGGTAAACAAACATGCTGGCAAAACATCAAAAAGACAATTCCTGATCACATTTCTGCCAGGGGCTCAGAAGAGTAATTTAACCATCACTGACAATGTTTTCTTTTGCAGCTGGGGTGTCGGCTGGGGTGATGAAGGCTACATCAAGATGTCGAGGAACAAGAATAACCAGTGTGGTATTGCCACAACAGCCGCCTACCCAGAGGTTTAAAGGTATATCTTCATTAAAGGGGTTCCAATCACAAACTTCTACACTGATGGGTTTAGATGTGAATGAAGACTGTATCATCAGCATAGAATAAGACACAGGGGAGGTCATGATTCCACCACAATAAGTGCTATTTATTAAAACGGGGGCAGAAAAGGCACATAGAAAGCACTGACCTTGCAAGGGAGATCACCACTAGCCACAGGATTCACCCTAATGGTAGACCAACCACAAAAGACACCAACAACCCACACTGTCTGATTAACACAAGAAACACATATCACACACTTCTGGCTGACGAACAGCAACATAAACAATACAAATAGTAATTTTTCCTTTGATCCTCCTGATGTGGGCACCAGCATGGCCATGCCTCATGAGTGTCTACAAGCTGGCACCAGTTGGCTGCTTCAAGACTTTTGTAAACCAGACATAGGGTGCAATCTTTAATTTCAATGACCATTGGAAACCCCACCAGTCAACAGTTGCTTGTGGTGCTTAATGGGTCACTGGACCTTTGCACAATTGCCCAAAAAAGCTAGTTTGGTGGTGAATTCATTTCACCAGTTTACATGCTATTACACATAGTATTTATTATGAAAGATCACTGTTTGGGTCTCCTGACTTCTAATCTTGAAGAGTTCTGCATAATAAAGCTCAAAGTGTTGGCCCTACACTGTTAGAAATAAAGGTTTTGTGCAGGTATATTTTTTGTTCATTAAGGTAGAAATAATGTAAATGTAACCCTTTTCTCTCTACATGGCTCCCCAGCTGGGCTCTGCGTTGTGTTATGTTGGTAATGAAAGGGACCAGGAAGCGCAGGAAAGTGGTGTGATCAACTGGTGGCGCTGTTTTATTGTCAGGCTCAGACAGCAGCTTGGCATATCTTCAAGGAAGCACAAAATACTGTCAATTAAGCAGTTTTTCCCACTTCTAACTTACACTCCATGGAAGTCTCAGCTAACATTCACAGTTTCTTCCATTTAAAATGTACACAGCACTCAATGGCCTTCACCACTCTCATTAAATAAAACACATAAACAGTTTACATTCCCAAGCCTACATGTAAAACAGGTCCCACCAAACCAAAACTGACAAAACACATGAGCTTAGCAACTAGTTTTACACCACCCTTTTCGCTTGCTATATTTACAAAAAAAAAACAAAAATAGCTTGAAAATATGTACTAATTTGGACCACTAACTGAACATAACATGTTATCCAGTGATAATCTGTCCAAAACATTGATGGATGTTAGATCTGTTTAAATGATTAATTAGGATTAGCACAGTCAGCATGTCTCGCCTTCAAGGAACCACACAATTCTGTGTCTTCCTTGCTAAATAGCAACAATAAAGAGAAACAACGCGTAGCGCATGTACCTCCACCTAGTGGCCAAGTAATAACTAGTAATAACACATTACATAAACTTACTCTCAAAAGTACAACACTGGTTTTAAGGTCCAACAATCCACCTTAAATAAGTTTTTTTTGGTGAAAAGTGCATATTTGTACCTTGGTTGGTTTAAATCAGAACATTACAATAAAAAACCTGGAGATTGAGATGGGGTGTGTGGAGAAATATAAGTTCAATGGATTATGGTACTGAGATGTAATTTTACCCCTGAGGGTACCTCCCCAGTGACAAGAGGGGTCCTGCCCCAGTGACAGTTTTTTAGTGTATAATCAGGTGAGTTAAATTCCTAGTAATGTTACCACCAAGGAAGTCCAGGAGAGCATAACTGTCCTCACTTTCTCTAGGTGGGATGCCCTCACCAAGCCAATGCAGGTATCTGTTAGCTGACGTAACAGAAGTAGATATATTTGGTTAGCATTCTCCTCCAAGCGTGTTGAGCTCCTATGATGTTGCTTTAGTGCCAGTTTGAAAAGATGTAGTAGCTTCAAATGACTTAGAGGAAGCGTGTGCCTTTACCCTTCCTTGGGGTTCCACCCGGAAAGCTCAAGCTGGCATGTCCCGTTTAAAGAACTGTTGCTAGGTAGAACGAAGCAAACAAGACTCATCCTTCTCCACAGCCTGCTGTATTTTTGCACCTGTGAAGAGATTCAACACAAAGCCTTACAATTGTTTCTGTGTTTTCTGCTCCTAACTACAAAATCACAACTGAAGCTGAACTTAACTAGTTAACATTAGTGACTTTCCCGCTCGAGTGCAAATGACCCACTACAGGCTGTTGCATTTTCCTCAGAACAAATTGTAAGTTGTGCTACTGTCTGTTCAAAATAAGTGAAAAGAAACTTAGCCTTATGCATAATGCATAATCCAACTCATACCGAACCGTGAAGTCCAAACCACGGTGTGAACCAAACCATGACTTCTTTGTACTGTGGGTGGAAATGGACATGATTAAGTTGGAGAGAAAAGTGAAGAATACCAAAAAATGAGTTTAAATAAATAAAAAATGAATTTCATATCATATATATGAGAGAGCGTAAGGCTAAAGTAGGTGTGTGTGATTCCAGCTAAAACTGAATTCAGGTCATTGGATCTTCTGGAGCTGAGGGATCTACAGGATTAGAACTGAACTACATTATTGAACATGTTGTATCTCTAACTACACATAGCATTAATACAGCATTAAGGATGAAGCAGTTTATGTGAGTCAGTTCCATTTAATGTTGTTTTCCTACAGGTTGAAGAGGAGAAGGATGGAGAGGAGGAGTCTGATCAGAATGCCCTCCTTCCCTTCTCTACCATGCTATTACCCTTTGGCCTCCTTTAAGGCCTGACTATGTTTGTTCTATGTACCACATTATTTGTAAGTCGCTTTGGATAAAAGCGTCTGCTAAATGTAATGTAATGTAATGTAATGTAATGATCAACTGATGCAAAACATTTTTTCTACCATTATTCCTGAATTACACATGCAGTGTGAATTGTTACTATTTCTGACTGCTTGAAAATGAAAAAAGAAAACTGAGCATTTAAATCTATAACAGTTCTTTTCATAACAGTTCAACACCTCATACCAGCACACACACACACACACACACACACACACACACACACACACACACACACACACACACACACACACATTAAGATCCAGCAGTATATTACAGTCTTAAGGTTTTCCTATATTGAAAGGCTCATTATTTGAAGCTGTATTGAAGCCGATGCTACTGTGAGCTACAGGAGAAGAGCATTGAAGTTAATAACCTGCTACACCATTGATAAGGAAATGTCCACAATCTTCAGAAAAGAAGCTCCAGGGTTTCTTCATTACAAAAATAATAAAGAAAAAAATCATGTATCTCCATTTTTGTCAACCTTTATTTGGTTGGGGTCGGGGTGGATAATAGAATGCTCCAAATAGAAATGTTCTATGAATGTACACTAAACAATTCTCAATCTCTATACATTAACTAAGGTAAGAGTTTTTTTTTACTTCTGCTGTTAACTATTTTGGAAATACTTTTTTTTTTTTTTTGGACAGCAGCGATATGCCCTTAAACACTGACCTGGAAGCAGCCCTCAAAGTCATCATCATCAACATCATCATCATAAAATATGTACGTATTAATTGTACTGTGAGCAACCTGTTCTCTGATACAGTGAGTTTTACTAGTTTATGAGATGGTGGCGCCCTCTGTTGGTAATTAAATACCCTGCTTCCATGTTGTACACATTGAGAAGCAGTCATGTAGTTAGACCAAATTAACACTGTACAGTGCGCATTAGAACAAAATTTTGTTGTCTTGGCTCAGAGTGGATCGGTAATACAAGTAATACAATGTAGTGCAAAGTACAATGTAGTGCAAAGTGTAGTGCATATGTAAACATATGTACAGTGCTCAAAAAAATAAAGGGAACACTTAAACAACACAATATAACGCCAAGTAAATCAAACGTCTGTGAAATCAAACTGTCCACTTAGGAAGCAACACTGATTGACAATCAATTTCACAGCTGTTGTGCAAATGGAATAGACAACAGGTGGAAATCATTGGCAATTAGCAAGACACACTCAATAAAGGAGTGGTTCTGCAGGTGGGGACCACAGACCACTTCTCAGTACCGATGCTTTCTGGCTGATGTTTTGGTCACTTTTGAATGTTGGTGGTGCTTTCACACTCGTGGTAGCATGAGACGGACTCTACAAACCACACAAGTGGCTCAGGTAGTGCAGCTCATCCAGGATGGCACATCAATGTGAGCTGTGGCAAGAAGGTTTGCTGTGTCTGTCAGCGTAGTGTCCAGAGGCTGGAGGCGCTACCAGGAGACAGGCTAGTACACCAGGAGACGATAAGGAGGCCGTAGAAGGGCAACAACCCAGCAACAGGACCACTACCTCCACCTTTGTGCAAGGAGGAACAGGAGGAGCACTGCCAGAGCCCTGCAAAATGACCCCCAGCAGGCCATAAATGTGCATGTGTCTGCAAGTGTGGCAGATGTGACAGAGTCTGGAGACGCGTGGAGAGCGATCTGCTGCCTGCAACATCCTTCAGCATGACCGGTTTGGCAGTGGATCAGTAATGGTATGGGTGGCATTTCTTTGGAGGGCCGCACAGCCCTCCATGTGCTCACCAGAGGTAGCCTGACTGCCATTAGCTACTGAGATGAGATCCTCAGGCCCCTTGTGAGACCATATGCTGGCCCTGGGTTCCTCCTAATGCAGGACAATGCTAGACCTCATGTGGCTGGAGTATGTCAGCAGTTCCTGCAAGATGAAGGCATTGAAGCTATGGACCGGCCCGCCTGTTCCCTAGACCTGAATCCGATTGAGCACATCTGGGTCATCATGTCTCGCTCCATCCACCAACGCCACGTTGCACCACAGACTGTCCAGGAGTTAACGGATGCTTTAGTCCAGCTCTGGGAGGAGATCCCTCAGGAGACCATCCGCCACCTCATCAGGAACATGCCCAGGCGTTGTAGGGAGGTCATACAGGCACGTGGAGGCCACACACAATACTGAGCCTCACTTTGACTTGTTTTAAGGACATTACATCAAAGTTGGATCAGCCTGTCGTGTGTTTTTCCACTGTAATTTTGTGTGTGACTTCAAATCCAGGCCTGCATTGGTTAATAAATTTGATTTTTATGTGATTTTGTTGTCAGCACATTCAACTTTGTACAGAACAAAGTATTCAATGAGAATATTTCATTCATTCAGATCTAGGAGGTGTTATTTGAGTGTTCCCTTTATTTTTTTGAGCAGTGTATATCAGCAGATAAATACTTTTTAAATAAGTATATGTACAAGCGTATATTAGAATTAACAACCATGTGTCACTGTGTTTGCACACTGTGAAATTAGACCTCTGCATTTAACCCATCTGTGCAGTGAAACATCCACATACATGCACATTAGTGAACACACACACTAGGGGGCAGTGAGCACACTTGCCTGGAGCAGTGGGCAGCCCTATCCACAGTGCCTGGGGAGCAAATGGGGGTTAGGTGCCTTGTTCAAGGGCACTTCAGTCATGGACTGTCAGCCTGTCAAGGGATCAAACCGGCAACCTTCCCATCACAGGGCTGGTTCCGTAACCTCCAGGATACATTGCACTGGAGGTCCCATGTATGAGGTAAACAAAAAAAAAAAAAAAGAAAAGAATTGGAGCAGCATGTTATTATTATGGCTGAACTCTGCAGAGAATTCTTCCCTGATTTTGGTTGAGTTATTTTCTCAAGTTTGTGACTTTGTAGCATGTTGAAAAAGTGAATAATTGCTTATATTTGAAAAGATATGTGCTTATTTTCACATAATAAGTCATATAATTGATAAATAAAAGACAGCGGAATGAACTGAGTGACTGTGCAGAGCAGGGTTCCACTACTGAGGGGCTCTGAAGAACACTAAAGTACTGATATCGGCCTTACAGGCTTTTTATGGGAGGGCAAGAGTCTGGAAGATCTAAGCTGATCTGTGTGAGGAGTTTTGCCCTTCAGTTCCCGGTTTCTGTCAAATGATCTATCTATAAGCACTTAATAAATGTGTTAATGTGTATTTTTGTCTTTCTCTGTGTTTCTACATTCTGGTTTCATCTCATGTATAAATATTTAAAGTTAATGACACAGCAAAAAGTTCTTATTTGTCCTCCATCACCTGATTCAAGCATAAAACCAGAGGTTCAGTTTTATGCTTACAAATAAGAAGGCAAACAGAGAGACAGTCATAAACAGCCTCAGTTTGACAGGAAGCTCAGGCAGAGGTGAAAGTTCAAGACTTCTGTTTTTCAGTGTTGATACAGGCTACGTATGCAACCTTGCTGTTTCCAACATGGATAATTATTGAATATGTCACTCATTTTTCTGGCTTAGACCTGGAATTGTTTTCTCCAAAATGGTAACTTTACAGGAGAAGAAAAAAACTTACTTTACATTTAATGTAAGTCAATGGAACCAGACTTTTTCCAAGTGATTTTGAGTCATTTCTTTCAGTCCACTCATGATGAAATTTACACACAATGTAAAGAGTGACAGGTATTTTCAAATTATGGAAAAAAACAATGTATAGTGGAGATTCCTCTGACAACAGTGATATGCAAGTCTTCTAGGATCCAGCTCCCTACTGCTGCCAGAAATGCCAGAAATGACACTTCTGACACCCCACCTCAGACCTGCCTAGTTACACTTGGCTTCTGGGCACTGACCTCTTGGTACTAAGCATCACTTAGGTTCTGGGCACTGACCTGTTGGTAGTAAGCAACATTTGGGTTCTGGGCCCTGGCCTCTTGGTGCTAAGCAGCATATGTGTTCTGGGCACTGACCTGTTGACACTAAGCAGGACTTAAGTTCTGGGCACTGACCTGTTGACACTAAGCAGCACTTAAGTTCTGGGCACTGACCTGTTGACACTAAGCAACACTTGGGTTCTGGGCACTGACCTCTTGGTACTAAGCAGCATTTGGGTTCTGGGCACTGACCTGTTGGTAGTAAGCAGCATTTGGGTTCTGGGCCCTGGCCTTTTCGTGCTAAGCAGCATTTGAGTTCTGGGCACTGACTTGTTGGTACTAAGCATCACCTAAGTTCTGGGCACTGACCTGTTGACACTAAGCAGTGCTTAAGTTCTGGGCAATGACCTGCTGACACTAAGCAGCACTTAAGTTCTGGGCACTGTCCTGTTGACACTAAGCAACACTTGGGTTCTGGGCACTGACCTCTTGGTACTAAGCAGCATTTGGATTCTGGGCACTGACCTGTTGGTACTAAGCAGCATTTGGGTTCTGGACACTAACCTGTTGGTAGTAAGCAGCATTTGGGTTCTGGGCCCTGGCCTTTTCGTGCTAAGCATCACCTAAGTTTTGGGCACTGACCTGTTGACACTAAGCAGCGCTTAAGTTCTGGGCACTGACCTGTTGACACTAAGCAGCACTTGGGTTCTGGGCACTGACCTGTTGACACTAAGCAGCACTTGGGTTCTGGGCACTGACCTGTTGGTACTAAGCAGCACTTGGGTTCTAGTCACTGACTTGTTGATACTGAGCAGCATTTAGGTTCTGTGCACTGACCTGATGCTATTAAGCATCACTTAAGTTCTGGGCACTGACCTGTTGACACTAAGCAGCACTTGGGTTCTGAGCACTGACCTGTTGACACTAAGAGGCACTTGGGTTCTGGGCACTGACCGGTTGGTACTGAGCAGCATTAGAGTTTTGGGCAGTGGCATGTTAGCACTAGGCAGCATTTGGATGTTCAGAGGAGGACAGCTCCAACCTGTACATACAAATGTATCAATTTCTTGCTCTCTCTCTCTCTCTCTCTCTTCAAGAATATGAATATTTTTACAAGTTGGTTTTATCACCTATGCCCAAAGCACTAAGTTCCCATGACTTAATAGACTGCTCAGTCTAACACCACTGACTCGTTTGCTTTATTATTACCCAGTAGAAACTCTTGTTAATTCAAAACTTGTGATTCATTCTGCTGACAGGATTTCTATGATAAATCTTTGGGGATTTCCATGAAAGCAGCATTTGGGTCCTGGGCACTGACCTGTTGACAGTAAGCAGCACTTGGGTCCTGGGCACTGACCTGTTGGTACTAAGCAGCATTTAGGTGCTGGGCACTGATCTGTTGGTACTAAGCAGCACTTGGGTTCTGGACACTGACCTGTTGACACTAAGCAACACTTGGGTTCTGGGCACTGACCTCTTGGTACTAAGCAGCATTTGGGTTCTGGACACTAACCTGTTGGTAGTAAGCAGCATTTGGGTTCTGGGCACTGACCTGTTGGTACTAAGCAGCATTTGGGTTCTGGACACTAACCTGTTGGTAGTAAGCAGCATTTGGGTTCTGGGCCCTGGCCTTTTCGTGCTAAGCAGCATTTGGGTTCTGGGCACTGATTTGTTGGTACTAAGCATCACCTAAGTTCTGGGCACTGACCTGTTTACACTAAGCAGCGCTTAAGTTCTGGGCACTGACTTGTTGACACTAAGCAGCACATGGGTTCTGGGCACTGACCTGTTGACACTAAGCAGCACTTGGGTTCTGGGCACTGACCTGTTGGTACTGAGCAGCACTTGGGTTCTAGTCACTGACCTGTTGATACTGAGCAGCATTTGGGTTCTGTGCACTGACCTGTTGCTATTAAGCATCACTTAAGTTCTGGGCACTGACCTGTTGACACTAAGCAGCACTTGGGTTCTGAGCACTGACCTGTTGACACTAAGCAACACTTGGGTTCTGGGCACTGACCTGTTGGTACTAAGCAGCACTTGGGTTCTAGTCACTGACCTGTTGAAACTGAGCAGCATTTAGGTTCTGTGCACTGACCTGTTGCTATTAAGCATCACTTAATTCTGGGCACTGACCTGTTGACACTAAGCAGCACTTGGGTTCTGAGCACTGACCTGTTGACACTAAGAGGCACTTGGGTTCTGGGCACTGACCGGTTGGTACTGAGCAGCATTAGAGTTTTGGGCAGTGGCATGTTAGCACTAGGCAGCATTTGGATGTTCAGAGGAGGACAGCTCCAATGTGTACATACAAATGTATCAATTTCTTGCTCTCTCTCTCTCTCTCTCTCTCTCTCTTCAAGAATATGAATATTTTTACAAGTTGGTTTTATCACCTATGCCCAAAGCACAAAGTTCCCATGACTTAATAGACTGCTCAGTCTAACACCACTGACTCGTTTGCTGTATTATTACCCAGTAGAAACTCTTGTTAATTCAAAACTTGTGATTCATTCTGCTGACAGGATTTCTATGATAAATCTTTGGGGATTTCCATGAAAGCAGCATTTGGGTCCTGGGCACTGACCTGTTGACAGTAAGCAGCACTTGGGTCCTGGGCACTGACCTGTTGGTACTAAGCAGCATTTAGGTGCTGGGCACTGATCTGTTGGTACTAAGCAGCACTTGGGTTCTGGACACTGACCTGTTGACACTAAGCAACACTTGGGTTCTGGGCACTGACCTCTTGGTACTAAGCAGCATTTGGGTTCTGGACACTAACCTGTTGGTAGTAAGCAGCATTTGGGTTCTGGGCACTGACCTGTTGGTACTAAGCAGCATTTGGGTTCTGGACACTAACCTGTTGGTAGTAAGCAGCATTTGGGTTCTGGGCCCTGGCCTTTTTCGTGCTAAGCAGCATTTGGGTTCTGGGCACTGACTTCTTGGTACTAAGCATCACATGGTTTCTGAGAAATTAAATGTTTTGTGAAAATGAACCATCATGAGCTGGAGGTACATTACAGGAAATCTATCATCCAGTCACAAAAACTATCTAAAATGAAGAACATAGGTCAGAGATCAATAACTACTTAAAGTATTCTTAAAGGATCCATTGGAGGCTTTGAGTTAACTGAACTTCAGATCAGTTGACAGAGCATACGGCACTACAAGTAGTTCAGTTAATTTTAAAGCAGTCAACTCTGAGAACGGGTGGTGGCTTGAGAATTTATAACGAAGCAGACTCTAGCTGTAGTATGAAAATGTGGTTTTCCTGTGAGATAGTATGGTTCTCTCACTCTACAAGTTAGAATCTGATATATAATATATTTACACCTTCTCATACATTTATCTCTTCATATATGCAAATGAGCACACAAATTTTCCACACATAAAAAAAGTAGGTATGGTGTCCCTCAAGACGCTCTTCTAAGATCATTGTTATTCTCACTATTTATAATTTAAGTGCAATTATGTAGAAAATGGCACAAGTTATTTTTTTGCAATCAAAAAAAATAATTTTTCAAATGAATTAATGTAGGAGATCCCTGACTGGCGAATTTGAGTTGAAATTAAATGCTTTGTTAAAATGAACCATCATGAGCTGGAGGTACATTACAGGAAATCTATCATCCAGTCACAAAAACTATCTAAAATGAAGAACATAGGTCAGAGATCAATAACTACTTAAAGTATTCTTAAAGGATCCATTGGAGGCTTAGGATGAAGACTAAATGTTGTAATCCAGTGTGTAAACCATAATTAGTAATCAGTATCCTGTAAGCAAAAGTGGAATTGCTTAAAAAATAGAGATGAGTTGCTGAACCATGCTAATAAAAAAGGAAAAGCAATGTAATCCCCGTTGTGAAGAAGCATGTTTCTTTACAGAGTCCTTTTCCAGTGACAGTGAAGACAGTTCTGGTTGAGCTGGTCTTAAACCGACTGTTATAGAAACAGCACCAATAATACTCAAAGGAGAAAGGTCAAAGATTTTTGAGAATCTCCATGACAGGAGAATGTTCATTCTTGTAGAACATAATTATTCATGAGCGCAGTCAAGAAGTACATTTAGGATTCTTATGTGTAGATATTGACATAGTTCTGTGTTGCCACCCTGAATAAAGGGAATAAAAGACCACAGTAGCACCTGTGCAGTTTCCCCACTGGTCGCTGGTAGACTTGATCCTCTGACTCGACAGTCACACTTGTTGAAGGCATTTCAACAGATGAGTGTGCAAGAGGTTCACTAACTTCCACTGTATCCTTTTCAACATTTTCATGAGTCTCAAAAGGAGCTGTCGGTGCCTCTTCTTCCAATACTCCATCTGTTTGTTCCCCTGCCTGGGCATTGCTCTCAGTCCTTATCTCTGGTTGATCATGCCCGCCCTCTGCACACGCTCTCCCGGCTGTAGTACTGAACTCCTGACCTTTGTGTCATAGCATCTTTTACTTTTCTCTGCGGCTTTTTGGGCATTCTTTCTCGCAATGGTGTACGCCTCTTCCATACCTTGTTTCCAGGTCTGTGCAAAGCCCTGTGCCTCTTTTGGATCTGACTGTGGGTGCAATCCAAACAACATGTCAATTGGAAGTCTAGGTGACCTCCCATAAAGAAGATAAAATGGAGAATACCCTGTCACTTCAGTACGTGTACAATTGTAGGCGTACAGTAGTTTATTCAGATGTTCCTTCCAGCTTGACTTTTGTCTCTCTGTAAGAGTCTTTAACATCTGTATCAATGTCCGGTTCATACGCTCCACCTGGCCATTCCCCATGGGGTGATAAGGGGTGGTTTGTGACCCAGCGATACCACTGAGCTTCTTCAACTGGGCAAACAGCAGGTTTTCAAATTCTCCACCTTGATCATGGTGAATTGAAGATGAGGTTTGCTGCTACTTTACCAGATTTAGATGTTGTGGCATATGCCTACGATGACAAGAATATATTCATATCCACCTTAGCATTGATCCAGATGAAGGAAATCAATGGAGACCAGTTCAAAAGATTGCATTGTTACAATGTTGGTAAGAGGGGCTCTGCTCTCACGGCTGGGTTTTTTTTTACTTTAAGCAGACACAGGCTCTAGTCACATACTGCTCATCATCCGACTGCAGGTGAGGCCAAAAGAAACAGTCACGCACAAGTGATACAGTCCTTTCCACACCCTGATGCCACATGTTATTGTGCAGTTCTTCCAGCACTTTTGTCTTGTACTGTTCCAGCAACACGAGTTGTTTGCCAGTTGCAGTAATCCGATACATAATGTCATCGTCATCTACTGTCACTTTGTCCCATTCACAAAGGAGGCATTTTGCTTTTGAGCTGAATGTTTTTACAATTTGAGCTGATGGCTTGCAACCTTGCAATTTGTGCTCAAGCACTGGCTTAATATATGGATCAGGTTTTTGTGCTTTTCTCAGTTCATCCTTTGGCATGGGAATGACAGGTTCAGTTATTGTAACACTTTGTTCTGATGGGCCCTGGGTCACAAGTGCAATTGACCAGTCTACACTGGCCTGCCTCTGAACTTCAACAGACTGAATGGCAGCCATAACAACATCCGAAGACAGATCCTCTGAACATTCCTTCATCATTGACTCTACATTAAGTGGCATTCTGGACAAAGTATCTGCATCATTATTCTCTTTTCCCGGTCGATACTTAATAGTGAAATGAAAGTCTGCCAACTCTGCAACCCACTGAGAAGTTGTAGCATTCAGTTTTGCTGTTGACAGTATGTACGTCAGTGGGTTATTATCACTGTACGCAATGAAAGTTGGGGTATAGTACAAATAGTCCCAGAACTTTTCTGTGATTGCCCATTTCAACGCGAGAAATTCTAATTTACCTAATTTACCTAGTTTTTCTCAGCTTTTGTCAAAGTGCGTGATCCATAAGCTATAACTCTTAGATTACCATTTTGCTTCTGATATAGCACAGCTCATAGGCCCTTTGTGATGCATCCGTGTGCAAAACAAAGGGTTGTGTGAAATAAGGGAAGCCTAGAACAGGTGGGTTAAGCAAGCACTCAATCAATTGTTCAAGAGTCTGCTGATGGACCTCATTCCAGTAGATTGGCTGATTGAATGGCACAGTACAGTTCCTTTTGAATTTTGCTTTTGCTCCTTTTTTACTACAAATACTCAGACCCTTTTCAGTGTCTGCCCTAAGTAGATCATAAAGGGGACTTGCTACTCTGGAAAAGTCTTGGATATATTGCCTATAGTAAGTCAGCAGACCAAGCACCCTTCTAAGTTGGCCAACAGACTGTGGTCTGACATCTTTCAACACTCTTACAGCTTCAAAGTCAGCAGGATCAACGCGACTTCCCTCTGCAGAAACAATTCTGGCCTAGTTCATCTCGTTCAAGTAATCAGGCTAGGGGGTTGTAGTGTAGTTAGCTTCACTAGTCTAGCCTGGACACCTGGTCACCTACCCCACTTTTGTTTATGTTCGCCTGTCATGATTGTCTTATGGTCTGACGTGAGGCCTCAATCAATGGGGCCTCTGGGGCGAACAATGGGCAGCAATACTTCAAGACATAGTAGGATGAATGTGAAGACCTTACCGATTTTCTGATGTCCAGTAATGCTTGCCAGTTGCAGACATTATTTGACTTGCATATTCTTAACACACAATGTGTGAAATATACAAAATACACAATTAATGCTGCACATTAGCAGGAGAAGGAGTCTACCTGCAGCTGTCTCCAGCATTGATGGAAGTTATATAACTCATAGATGAGGTACCTGATTGGTAAGACATTTGCCCGCAAATGTGCAGTCTTTTGAAAATCAAAATAATTCATGTACGAGGTACTTGGTGAGACATGTTGAAATTGAGTTGAAAATAAGCTGAATAAAAAAATAAATCATCATGAGCTGGACGCTAGTTACAGAAAACAAGAGCAGCCTTAAAACTTTGAGTTAACTGAACTTCAGATCAGTTGACAGAGCATACGGCACTACAAGTAGTTCAGTTAATTTTAAAGCAGTCAACTCTGAGAACGGGTGGTGGCTTGAGAATTTATAACGAAGCAGACTCTAGCTGTAGTATGAAAATGTGGTTTTCCTGTGAGATAGTATGGTTCTCTCACTCTACAAGTTAGAATCTGATATATAATATATTTACACCTTCTCATACATTTATCTCTTCATATATGCAAATGAGCACACAAATTTTCCACACATAAAAAAAGTAGGTATGGTGTCCCTCAAGACGCTCTTCTAAGATCATTGTAATTCTCACTATTTATAATTTAAGTGCAATTATGTAGAAAATGGCACAAGTTATTTTTTTGCAATCAAAAAAAATAATTTTTCAAATGAATTAATGTAGGAGATCCCTGACTGGCGAATTTGAGTTGAAATTAAATGCTTTGTTAAAATGAACCATCATGAGCTGGAGGTACATTACAGGAAATCTATCATCCAGTCACAAAAACTATCTAAAATGAAGAACATAGGTCAGAGATCAATAACTACTTAAAGTATTCTTAAAGGATCCATTGGAGGCTTAGGATGAAGACTAAATGTTGTAATCCAGTGTGTAAACCATAATTAGTAATCAGTATCCTGTAAGCAAAAGTGGAATTGCTTAAAAAATAGAGATGAGTTGCTGAACCATGCTAATAAAAAAGGAAAAGCAATGTAATCCCCGTTGTGAAGAAGCATGTTTCTTTACAGAGTCCTTTTCCAGTGACAGTGAAGACAGTTCTGGTTGAGCTGGTCTTAAACCGACTGTTATAGAAACAGCACCAATAATACTCAAAGGAGAAAGGTCAAAGATAGATGGAGAAGTTACAGTAACCACTGAGCCCAGAGCAAACAGACTGCTTTGCAGAAAGGTTCAAACTTTACATTCAAAAAGATTCAGAGAGTTTATGTACTCAGTGTGATACTAAAACTGATTTTACTGCATGGTGGCTACTCTGATTGTTAAGCTATTAAGGCTATGCTGAGCAATAAAGTTAGTGTTGCTCAAAGAGCTGATGCTGTCATGTCACAAACTGAGGTGTGCTGGTTGTAGATATGTGCTGCCTAACCTGAATGCTTCAAATCAAATAGGGAGTCAGCAAAGCCAGGGAACACATGAGAATGCATGCCACTGTTGCAGTGAAATTGGTTCTTGCAAATGCAAAATAAGAAGAGATTCAGAAAATAGAAAAGTGAGTTAAGAAACTCAGTCCAAGTCAGTGGGTGGGGCTCTCTTCCCCTAGAAGTGGTGGGTAAACTGTTAAAGCATGTCCAGAAAGCATCCCAGTTTTCTGCCATTTCCACAGAGGAGGATCAATTAAAATAAGGATGCCTGCTTTGGGAGGTGTATTTAGCCAGTCATACATGAGTAGTACAATAGGCTCTATCTAAACCTGCTGTGAATTATCATAAACCAGCTATTTAGTATATTAAACTATGGTTGAAAGTTTAGTCTTTCATTGTTTAAGGCTGCTGCACTGGGATCTGTGCAACATGGGGAAGCCTGTAATGGTTTAATAGGTTTTATGACTGGGTGTCCTTTGCAGAACCATGGTCTCTGTTGGTTCAGTTCATGTAGGTGTAATTATTGTTTAGAAAATTGGCGATCGGCTCTGTTCTCACAGTTTATACATTTTTTAATTTGCCTTCTAAAGAGTTTGGCCTCCCTGTCCCCATTGTTAATGATATTGTTTGATTGTTAAGGTGGGGTTGTTCAATAATGTTAGTTAAATGTTATCAAACCAGCGGTTTTCTTCAGCAGGTAATGTCTGTGGAAAAATCACCTTAAACTGTTGAGACCATGTGTAAACATAACTTCAGTCTGTTACAAAATACAGGTGTGTTGTTTTGTTTGAGCATAGGTTCGGGGTAGTGTGAGCAAACAGCTAACTGACTTTACAGTGAGGTTTAAAATGAGTTCATTGTACAGCTGCTAAATTTATATTAATGTTTTAGGTCTGATAGTACTAGCCACACCATAGCTAGTCTGGTTCAGATTGGTTAGGACCACTATTTGTGGGACATCAGAACAAAGGAAAAAAAATTAAGTATTATTGAGAGGAAAATAGAAGAAAATTCAATTTTGTAATGGAATGAAGAACAATGTGTGGATTAACAGTATTACACATAGATTCTATTTGTCACACATCCATCCAGACTAGTGCAATCGGAGAACTCCAACTCCCAGAACTCTTGTGAGCTACTGAGCATTTTCTCTTGCATTTGCACACTTGTTTTTTCTGACTTTTGTTCTGGATTTTTGACGCTGCTTTTTGTCTCTGCCCTTTTTGGATTTGATTGCCCTCTGGTTATATTTGTCTTTTTGTGCTAACACTTAGCTTAAGACTTTGTGACAGACTTACCAAAATCTCAAGGCTTCATCACCATACTTACCATTACAGACGGATTTTCCCATAGTGTACACTTTATTCCCTTTTCATCAATACCCATGGCTTTTCAGACAGCAGAGACCTTGATTAACCAAATTTTTCAATACTTTGGCATTCCTGAGGACACTATTTCTGACCTTTGGTACTTTAAGATTTTTATAACAGTTGAATTTTAATTCAACAGTTTTGAGAATCTCCATGACAGGAGAATGTTCATTCTTGTAGAACATAATTATTCATGAGCGCAGTCAAGAAGTACATTTAGGATTCTTATGTGTAGATATTGACATAGTTCTGTGTTGCCACCCTGAATAAAGGGAATAAAAGACCACGGTAGCACCTGTGCAGTTTCCCCACGGATGGCTTTATCTTGAATGAACAATAATACATAAGACAAGGCTTGTTTACTCACGCTCCCATATAGTCCATTGGTAATAAAATAAGATTTTGGTTACAGTCCAAGTAACTTATTCTCTTCAATTCACACCTTACATATTCAATGTTAGAAAATGATATAAAAAGAATGAAGTTCCCCTCTTATAAATCGCTATGTATATATACATATATATACATATATATATATATATACATATATATATATATATATATATATATATATATATATATATATAAACACATACATATATATACATACATATATATATATATATATATACATATATATATATATATATATATATATATATATATCTATATATATACACACATACACAAATGTGCATATACACATACATCTACACACACAGTATGAAAATTAGCGTAAGCTGATTATTTGAACATTCAGCCTCCAACTTCACATATTTCACACTTCTTTGCAAATATAACAAGCCATATAACGTACAAAATAAATCTCACATTTCGCTCTTTTGATAATATTCTCAAAAAGTACACAGAAAATGACTTCTTAGTAAAGGAACAGTTCTAAACATATGATTCGTTTACAACTACGTCTATCCGCCATTACTAGTTAACCACGCACGTTTCATCCGATCAGCAGCGCTTTAAAATGGCGGCAGTGACCCATTTACTAACAAACTTCACCACATGAGCCACAGCGAAGCAATGAGCTAAACCAACAGTTTTTAACAGAAAACATGCATATTTTTATAGATTTCTCACATTCACAATCACCACAACTGTTCTTTATTATGACAAAGCACCATCAGCTATGGCTTTTCCATTCAGTCTGACCCAGTAGCCTCGGCTAGATTTGCTAGCAACGTTCAACAAAAACACTGAAATAACGTCTTTTACAGATATCAAATAATATCATATAAAGCTAAACACTTCTCTCTTATATCGTTTCTACCAATAACGAACCATATTTCTCTGGATTCGTACCTGAATAAAGGGAATAAAAGACCACGGTAGCACCTGTGCAGTTTCCCCACAGATGGCTTTATCCGTGAATGAGGAAAAGTCCGCGGTCACCCCCTAATGCCTAAATCAAGGCATAGCCAAACAACTGCAGATCACTATCATCAGGACTACTGGTAGATTTCAGACTGAATGGAGCAGCCATGCGATGTACGTGCAAATGATTATTTTTTCATGAATTTACAATTAGTTTCGTTTTTCTTTTTTTCACATGAATCGCATGAATAATTCCAGTTACTGGGCATTTTATGCACCATTTTTTCACTCTGACACATCTGCAAAGGTCAGAAAGTTCAAAATAATGATAGTTAGTATAACATAGAATGTTAGTATAGCACAGCCTATTTGTAATCACCACTGAAGGGTGCGCATAGAGGCAAATCTGTTTAAACCAGGATGAAACAGCATATTCTCATTGGTCAGATCACTCATCTTTAATTATGATGGCGTGTCTGATTTCTGGTAATTATGGTTCTGTAAAGCTAAAATCCTGCAGTGCTTTGGCCATTTCTGAATTTTCACTAGAAAATCTAGATTTTGTCACAGATGGCTAATTGCAGGTGAATGGCTGTAAAATGTGTCTTTTGTTAAGCGTTGTTGTTTACAGAGTGGAGTGAGATAGAACCTGAAACCCCACAGAGGTCACAGTCATATCAGAATTTATTTAACGATGCAAATACATGCAGTGTACTGTGAGGCAAAATAGTCCCCCCCCAAAAGCATTATTTCAGATTTTTCACTATTTTCCATAAACATTCCATATGAAGATGTGTAGACTCACTGGTGGTTTTGGATAGTAAGTAAAATGTCTATATTTGTGTTGTTGTCATGGCGACCCTTGTTTCCTATCACCACCACTCTAAACAGTCTCTACAATGAACCATTTCGCACCAAAAGCACTCTTAATCACTGTGTATTTACATCACAAACACTGAATTTGACGAAAATGGAGAAAAACAGTGTTACTAGGCTGCTTTAACACCGTGAAGTAATGGAATTGAATTGACATGGTGTAAGACACACACGTTTGTTCGGTTAATTTACCAATAACAGTTCATTTTAAAATAACTGAAAACTAACTTTTTAAATTTTGAAAACTAACTTTTTAAATTCAACCACTATTGTTTTTAAAGGCTACACAGATAGGCTAAGGGGGGTAGGATGTTAGTGAAAGACTTGGGGGGTTCTGTCACCTCATTTACTGCCAAAACTGCAGTATGACTGAAACCTCATACTCAAAGGGTGGCTGAGAAGGTGTTGAGTTTTATGAGTGTATATGGTAGCTGGACTCTGTAGTGTGAAAACGTAGTTTTCCTGTGAGATAGTTTGGTGCTCTGGCTCTCTCGGTCTCAGAGTTAGAATCTGACACATTTACCTCTACAAAGTTCTTCACGATTTTCTACAAATACAAGAGTTAGTATGGTTTCCTCTTTTTTTCCATTTTTCCTTTTTCTTTCACACAGTTTTGCAGTTGCCTAGTCCTTTAAAAATCTAATCGTGTATGCGATCTGGTGAGATTCCTTCAGAGTTTAATTTTCACCCAAAAGCACAACAATCAAAGATCTCAAACATATACAGATTTTAATTATGTTTCATTAGCTGACAACATAAAACAACTATGGTTCTGTGTCTTTGTTCCTCCAGGTTGGAGCAGTGTTCCCCAGGCAGAGTTCCTGGTCCCGTGGCCGCATCCCCCGGCATTCCTGATCCCGTGGCCACATCCCGCTGCCAGTCACCGCACCTCTGGACCTGCCTGCCCCCGTGGGCATCATTGCAGGCCCGCCTGCCCCCGTGGACGTCGTTGCAGGCCAGCATGGACATCGCAGTCCCTTTATTCCCGCTCGTCCTGCCCTCGCCTGTGTCTGTTTCCCGTGGGCCTCCTGTTTCTGTGTCTGCTGTTTCCCATGGGCCTCCTGTTTCTGTGTCTGCTGTTCCCCGTGGGCCCCCTGTTTCTCCCGTGTCTGCTGTTCCCCATGGGCCTCTTGCTTCTGTGTCTGCTTCTGTGTCTCCTGTTTCTGTTCCTTTGTTTTTGCCCTGCTCTTTTCCTGTTTCTGTCTTGTGCCCCTCTGTTGTGTCTGTGCCCATTCCCATTCCGGTTGTTGTTCCTGTGTCTCCTTTTGTTTCTGTCCTTGTTTCTGTCTGTGTGCCTGTCTCTGTGCCTGTGTCGGTCTTGGTTCCTGTTCCCCTGTCTTTTGCGTGGTCTGTCTTGTGTGCTTATTTTGCTCGTCCTGTTGTTCTTCCGGTCGTCTCTCGTTCGGCATCATTTTGTGGTGTGCCTCTTCATCCTCCCTCCATGTTTTGTCCTCGTTCTGTTTGTGTTTCGTCTGTTCCTGTGTCTGGTGTTGTGTCTCATGTTTCTGTGCCTTTGGCTTCCACTAGTGTTCCCGTTTCTGCCTCTGTGCCCATTTCTGCCTCTGTGCCTGTGGTTCCTGTTCAGGGCCTCTGTGTCTGTTCCCCTCCTTGTCTAGTTTGGTTCTGCCTTTGTTTTTGTCTTTGTGGGGAGTACTGTCACGATTGGCCCCTTCCAGTCCTGTCCTTGTGTTCATGTTTTGGTTTAGCCGTTGTGCGTTTGCTTTGGTTTAGCCCCCTCGTTTCGTCACTCTGCCCCGATTGTCTTCACCTGTTTTCCGTCTGTCCATCGTTTTCCCTGTGTATTTAAGCCCTGTGTTTGCCCCTTGTGTTTGCTGGTCTTTGTTGGTTGTTCTGGTTACTGTGTGTTGTTTGAACCTGCTTATTGCTTATTGTTGGTCTGTCATGTCTGCCCCTCATTCAATCCATGTTGGCTCTATGACCCTGGACCGTCTTTACTATGGATTGCTACTACCCTGGATTTGCCCATAATAAATCTTGCTTATCTCCGCATATGCGTCCATCTCCTCGCTCCCCGTTACAGCAGGCGAGCACAGGGATGCCAGAAGACGTGCAGACTGCTGCTTTCCAACCCCAGGATTTGAGATGGGGCACACAATTTTTGACGTAGAATGCGCAAGACTCCAGGCCAGGACGGCAGCACATAGACTTCCTGCGGAGACTGAAGAAGGCTCATCTCCCCCCTCCTATCCTCACCATGTTCTACAGGGGGACTGTGGAGAGTATTCTGAGCAGCTGCATCATTGCTTGGTTTGGGAATTGCACCGCCTTAGACTGCAAGACCCTACAGCATATAGTGAGGACAACTGAGAAGATCATTGGGGTCTCTCTCCCCTCCATCATGGACATCTACACCACACGTTGTATCCAGGAAGCCACTAGCATTGTGGACGACCTCATTCACCCCTCACATGGACTTTTTTCACTGCTGCTGTCTGGCAGAAGGTACCGGAGCATCCGTAACAGACTCCGCAACAGCTTTATTCCTCAAGCAATCAGGTTTTTAAACTCACAAGGACTGAGCTAACCCCCACCGCCCCCCAACATACACACACTCCACACACACAACTCTTTTGATGCTCTACTTGCACTATCTGGATCATTGCTGCTAACACTGTGTTAACACTAATCTTCCGCGAGCTACGAAAATTTTCGTAAGGGAAACCAGCGACCATGCATGGAGTGCGGTGGAAGTGGAAACCCCCCATGCCCACAGAAAGCTCCTACAGCTCCCAAAGCACCTAACATGACACAACTTGAAGGTGAACTTCAAGTTACAACCCGAGTGTATATGTTACCGATCCGACAGCGCGACGGAGAATCTGTACAATCGTGTTTCAAAAGTTATAATTCAAGGGCGCGTAGTAGCGACGGACGGAGCAGTGGCGATTTCTCTAAGACTGCAAGGGAAGCTCAGCTTGCCCTAAAATGTCAAATATGTTCAGTTGTGTTAACATTTCATTCACTACAAATGCGTTAAAAGCTGAGTGTCTTTTCACTTCAACAGGACCGCTCATTCAAACGGGACGTTTTTTTCATTGCTTCGAAACTCGCCGGTCATTGGATAAATGCCACGATTTTGTCCCGCCTCCGAACGCAGAGCGTCTATGTGGTGAATGGAGCTGTGGGCGGGTCTGGACGCGGAGATTCTGCAAAATGATTGAAGGATCAGACGAAAGGCTGAATCCTGTTTTGATTGACAGCTATTTTTACCCATTTACGTCAAAAGACAAACTGCAACCCATTTCTTGGCGTTTACTTGGTGAAAACACACTCCTAGTATTTTTGTGTTTCAGTTTAACATAATTTCAACATTTCCTTGTACGAGTTTAATTTCGTTTCGTTAGTTTGTTCAGTCAGTCGTTCATACTGTTGGCAAGGTCGAAGTGAACTAGCCAGCAAACAAGGTTCACACACAGAGCTGCTGTCTCAGTCCTCCTCTGTGAATTAACATAATAAAGGGTGATGTATGGTCCTGCTAATTGCTGGCAAGAAGGAGGGGTGATGTCCTGAGGATCTTGAAATCTCAGGAGGGCTAGTGTTAACTGGTTTTTCTACCTCAGTAACTGCTGTGTTTATGTCTGTCATCTGACTGCGTGGCTCACAGATCATGTTAATATCTCTGCACCTTATTCTCACCACCTCATGTCCAGAATGAGTGCTGTGTCGGTGCTGCACTGTCCTGTCTGTTTACTGTGTCTAATGTCTGTTTATCATATTTATTGTTTCTAGCTTCATTTTTTGTTTGCACACGATGTCTGCACATTCACACTTTGTACTTTTTGTTCCTTCTTGCACCGTGTTGTTCCTGGAGGAACGTAATTTCACTCCACTGTGTACTTGTACATAGATGGAATGACAATAAAAGCCTCTTGACTTGACTTTGACTGCAACACTGAGCAAAGTGTGGAGGAGCAAAACGCAGACCTGAGCAACTGTGTACTGGTGCTACAGTGCCTGGACAAAAAAGGGACAGAGACACACATAATGTCCAATGCATATGCAGCAGAGCGTAACACCCCAAATGTGAACCTCAAAAGAAAACACACATCACTAACACCTGGAAAGGGCATCTATGACCACTTGTTTTATGGCAGATAGATAAACAGAAACCTTGCAGTATAAGGGACCAGTGCATTAACGCTGATATATGTTGGACTTATGACTGAGAAGAACTACAGGGTTGTGGTCAGTGAAAATTTTGATGAGAACAGAAGTGCTACCAAGGTAACAACGGAGCCATAGCTTCCTTTTCAATGGTGCTAAAGGCTAATTGATGCTTTCAAAACCTATTGGAAAGGAAACGCTTGAAGAACACTGCCAGCAACTGTATCACATGCAACAGCTCATTGAAATCAAGTGCAGCAAGCATGGGGGAACTGATGAGTAGCAGAATCAGATGCTGACTTGCACTCGGATGATCACACAAAAAGGGACATCTGATTGCAGAAGGTTAATGCAGGGTGGCACAATAACCAAAACATGTACAAAAGCAGTTGTAGTGTTGCCTGCACCTTAGTGTCTCTAAGGTTCACCTGACCCTGTCCTGCAGTCTTCCCAAACTAGGAAATAACTCCTTTATCAAGTTCACACTTTTTTAAATCTAGGACAAAGAACGCATTTTGGAAACGGCTCTAAAAGACACTGTTTGCGCATTTTAGAAGATGATCTTGATAAAGTCTGCTTTTTGTGGTGAGATCTTTGTGGTGAGATGTTTCTTGTGAGCAGTTTGTGGTGAGCAGAGTGTGCTTACCGGCATATTTAGCACAGAGATAAGCATCATTGTGGTGGATTAATCAGATGAAGTCACAATAAAAAGGAGAGGGTGGATACGTTCACCTCATCATTCACTCACAGAGCTTCAAGCCTGCATTACATCACACAGAGGTAAGAGCTGGAACACACACACACACACACTGGTAGAAATGACTAAAGTAAAAAGTGAATAATACTAAACAGTCAGTCATTGTAGCCTTTGTATTAGTGCTGTAAAATAATAATTCACCTGTTTCTACTTAGTTTCTTACCTCTTATGTATTTAATTGTTCTGGGACAGTGTAATGTAGAGACATAGACACGGGCTGAAATTACAGTAAGACTAAATGGCGATAGACCCGTAAATGCAGATTCACTTGTTTCCATCATGTGTTGTTTTTCACTGCATCTTACATCAGGTGAAAAAATCAGAATAATGTGAGTGATTACCCTGAAACTATGACTCAAATACCTCATTGTATTCATTGTTGTTATGTTACTTTTACATGTTGGCTCACCTATAGACATGGAAGCAAATATACTAAGATCCAAACTAATTTGAGTGATGGAAAAACAACGCAACACAACATTTTTTATGACTAACACTTCATTGACAATTTAGTTGTTCATCCAAAGGATTCATCAGATTCCAACATGTGACAGACGTACAGGTTTCCATTCATAGGACCATGATGTCCATTGTCAACACCATGACCGTGACAACTGATCACTGTGTTGTGTAAACACTTTATATATAGGCAAGCGTAGAAATCATGTGGTAGCTTAACATTGCATGTGTTCATGTGCAGACATATGCATTGATATGCATTGGTAATAAAAAAATAAAATAAATAGAGCTTCTGTATAAGTTGCAGTATAAGTTTAACTCCGTTGTTAAGTACAGAATAAGTGGGCCTTCTTCCTCGCTCTTGTAAGTGTAAACAATATTATGAACAGTGCTGCCTCACAATGAACAAGTCCTGGTGTTATCAGAATAAAGTTCCAACCATAACTTAAGGTTCTTATAGGAAAATATGCCTAGGCAATGCGTTGTCGAACATTGAAAGTGGGAGTGACTAGGCTAGCTAATATCCAAGCTTGTTGCATGGCCCCGATCTTAAACATTTCACATGCTCCGAATGAACACAATGGCTTTTTCATAATGGGTGAAATGTTTAACACTCTGTAGTTCAGTTCTTAGGCCCAATCCCATTTCACCCCTTGGCCCTACCACTTAGCCCATAGCCCTCTGTTTTGCGCGTTCACGTCTAGGGGTAGGGTGTCCTGATTTTTGTTGAGATGGAGGGGTAGGGCAAAGTGTTAGAGCTGTATGGCCCTCCAAACTAAGATACACTCCAAACTCCAAACTCCAATTATAGCAGAGTGTTATGAGAAAAAATGAAAACTCACTTGTGACTCAATTCCAAGGGGTTAGGGTGACACTTGAAAACAAGTGGTAGGAATTAAAAAAAGAAATGGGATTAGGCCTTAATGTAAATAGGAAAAGTAGAACAAACTTGATGCGGTCATGCAAGGCCTTCTTGCATTTCTTGAAGGTATTTTGATGATTGATATTAACAGGAACTGTTTAGCTGAAATCATTGCTGTTTAGGGGGGTTCCAGTAGTTCCTGAAAGCAAAGGTTGACACATTTTTGCCAAAAAAGACATTTAATGTTAGATGAACTGAAAACTATGTATTTATACACCTTCTGTAATATTTATTTTATAGGGTACTCTATGTGTTGTTACGAGATAAATGAAAATCTGATAATATTTGTGAGGGAAGGTTCACAAACATTGCAACACAGTAGTACACAATCTGCATTCAGTTGAAATTCAATACAATGACATATATTAATAAGACAGGTGTATACAACCTTTCTATAATAAAGATTTTCCATATATGTATTCATCTAGAATGATTACAGGTGTTATTTATATTAATATTATTATTATTATTATTATTATTAGCAACAACAGCAACAACAACAGTATTCATAGTAATACAAACTGTACAATTTTTCAAATACTTTCTGTAGCATTTTCTGCAAAAATTATGAATGTTTATAAATCAGATTATACTTGGGAGCACAAAGGTTACAAATGTACCTGAAAATAGTCATAACTCACTTACAATCTTTAACTTATGCTCAAAAATTTAAGAAAATAATCACTAAACAAAATCAGTGTCAATGAAATTACCCATTATTATTGCTTAAATCAACAAACTAATTGCTATAGGTGCACATCTAATACAATGATGTTTTCTCACAGTTCTAAATTCACTTCGCTTATACATTCATAAGGTAGTCTAATCTTAAACACGTTTGCAGATACTGAGTACAATTATCTTCAACTGGCCCAAGGAAACTCTTGAGTAAGACTTATTGATCAAAATGTACTATACTTTTCTGTTGAACTGTATTACTTTTACACGCATTCATTAACATTCATATCAACAGTGGAGACCCAAGGGTTCTCCGAGGGCTCAAATGTTCTAGCTTGTTATATAAATCTTTCCAGACTCCTTCCTATTTCCTCATAGCTGTGAGATGAGATCTCCATTGGGTACTGGGTATTTATGATGTGAATGGCCTGGCTGCCCACTGCTTCAACATACTGGCAAATTGCTGTCCCTGGCCTGCTGCACTTGGCCTGGGAAAGTGACATAGACCTGTGGGGGATGTGTAACATCCACTTGCAGGAATACCTCTTCCTGTAAGATAGCTTAAATGACCTTTTCCAAACATCTTTCTAGTGTTTGAGGGTTGCCTTAGTTTCACATGTTGCCTGTCTTACTCAGGCATTGAGCCACAGATGAAGCCTTCTAATATGTGGTCAACAAGACTAAAGCAGGTGTATGTTCATGATATTTGGTTAGCAGAGTGTACAGCATAGGACTCATTACACAGCCCAGGGGGGTTCTAGTGTTTTGGCCAATAGAGCAGCACAACCCATTCATATTGCATCCTGACTGCATGAAGCCTATTTCTCAGGAAGTCTAGAACACGGCTGCATATTGAGAGCTCAGTCCAAGTGGGTGGACTATGCTGACTAGCTTTTGAGGCATGGTAGTATGGTGTTAAAAGCTGACCTAAAGTACATCAACTGGGTCATTTGTGTGCAGCATAACCCCAGCTAAATATTGCTTTTGGAGACTGTTGGCTGTTGCTAGGGAGATCAGGCTTGAATGGCATCCTCAGTAAATCAAGACAGACACAGTCTAAATATGCTGCAGCTAATAGTTGTTGGGGCCAAGGGATGATGTCCATCAGGTTTTAGGAGATGGTGGTGGCCCAGAGGAGCCCAAAGGGTATTTTTGTTTCAAGCTGCTGAAACTTTCACTGATTGAAAAGGCAAAGGGCACACATGGCTCTCAGGCAACATGAAAAAGGAAATCCTCTAACTTTGTTGAACACCAGCCCTTCAGTACTAAATTAAAGAACACTGTGTTGTCTTAAAAGTCAGTAATCACCCCTAATCTCTGACCTGGTTCAGAGATGGTGGCTTTGTATTTTATAAAAGTGGGCAGTGTCTTCAGCAGATGCACATTATTTCTGTAATAAATTGGTTTCTGCTGACTTTTTTTCTTTTTTATACATAAAAGTTATTGTTGCTCAAAACGTTTGCCAATGCAAATCAACTGTAATCTAAAGACAGAGGAGATAAAGACTGAAAAACACTTGGAGTGTTCCTCTAATTACATTGCTCAGTTTGTGTTGGTGGAAATATAGACTGTAATCTTACATAAAATATATGGGTGAACATATTGGATGATGCTTAGCAGTATTGCAAATAATGTTCATGTGAAAATAAGTATGAAGTTAGACAGCACATAAAGGTCAGTAGTGCCACTGACATTATACTATTGAACAAATGGGAAGAAAACTTGGTGAGTCTGATGTGAGATTATTTAGAAACAGGAGCGGGTAATGATTTCATTGTCTGCTGTGGCTGTCCTATTGAAGTTTTGCCACTGACTAGTGGTTTCACATGTATTAGTAATCCTAATGCTGTGTGTCTTCACACACACCTCAAACTGAAAACTCACTTGCCCGTGAGAAAATATTTCTAACATATGGCTGCCAGTTGCTTTTTCAAATACATTTTAAATAGAATATGATAAAATACACCAACATGTAAAAAGCATGTGCCATGAACGCACAAACAGGTCTGGTCCAGTTGGTATCAAGTGATCATAACAGTGAGTTTGTTTACATGGCAAATAAAACTAATTATGCTTGTGAGTTCAGACCATATCTTCAACATGGATTTTATATGTATAATGGAAAACTGAGTGAAGGACGGGAAGAACTCTGAGAACTTGAGCTGGAGTTCTGGGCAGCTTCTGCCTGTAGCTAGACAGCCAGAACCTCACATCAGCTGTAGTAGGACTGGGGCAGGACAAAATAAAAAATAGAATAAAATGTGCCATAACTTTTGCAGAGACCATAGTTATATTTTAGATATAGATATCTTGTGGGAGGTCCCCCGGGAGTATGGGGTACTGGGACTACTACTCAGAACAGTGAGACAGTTAGAGCTGTGTTCAAATACTCAGCATTAAGTCAGGCTCTTTCAGTGTTAGCGTTGGACTCTGCCAGGATTGCCCTATCTCCACTCCTGTTTGTGATATTCATGGACAGAGCGTCAAGGCGTAGCTGAGTTCAGTAAGGGCATTATGTGTGGATGCTGGGGGGTGGCATCTCTGCTATTTGCAGATGATGTTGTTCTTTTGGCTGGATCGCATGGATGCTTCCAGCGCTCACTGAAGGATCAGCACCTCCAAGTCTGAGTCCATGGGCCTAGCCCAGAAAAGGATGGCATGCCAACTCCAGGTAAGGGGAAAGGACTTGCCCCAGGTGGAGGAGTTTAAGTATCTCAGGGTCTTGTTCATGAGTGATGGGAGGAGGGATCGTGAGATTGGCCACAGGCTGGGACAGGCGGCAGCAGTAATGCAGTCACTGTACCGGATTGTAGTGGTGAAGATAGAGCTGAGCTATAAGGCAAAAGTTTGGACCAACATTCGTCTCAGCCTCGGAAGTAATCTGGCAGTTGTGGCTCATGAAACTATATAAATGCTCGCTCACACACACACACACACACACACACACACACACTCACACACACACACACACACACACACACACACACACACACACACACACACACACACACACACACACACACACACAAACACACACACACACACACACACTCTCTCACAAACTTCATCATAAATTCACAGATAATTTGAATGTTCCAGAGGTCATGCAAACTTGAAAATGTTAAAAGAAAAAAAACACTGATTGTAAAAAAGGGTAAGGAGTCTAGGCAAATGTAAAGGTAGCTCTGCAGAATTAGTCAATATGTAGTCAATTAAAATGCTGCATAAGTATTGAGTTACTTTCATTCCATGAATGCATTTAATTTAAAACAAAATAAAGTTATACGGGTAATGGTAACTGTTCTTTACTTACATTTTAAGTAGGATTTGCAACAGTTCAAATGTTATTAAATTTACTTCTTACTCTGTCCAGAATGAGGGTTTTGCTTACTGTCGCTGCTTTTGTGGCTGTGGCCGGTGCAGCCAGAATGTCTTTGGAGGATCTGGAGTTCCACGGTTGGAAACAGAAGTTTGGGGGGAAATCTACATCAAATCTGCTTCTGTACAACAAATTACAATGTTCCTTTACTGCAGTGGCAAATTCTTTACTAAAACTGAAAAATATATATTGAATGTTTTTTTTATTGAAAGAATATTACATCTTTCATTTAAAATAATAATTTACACTTTAAAAAAACTAATATGTTTATGGCCTATGTAACATTTTTTGGCAGAAGCTCAGAAACAGAAAAGCTCCAGCAATTTTGAAAATGCAAATGCAAAAATACGACCTCAAATTCATAAACAGAACAGCAGATTTTAAAATGCAACAGCAAATTCAGAAACTTAACACCAAATTCAAGAAAACCATGAATTCAGAAATGCAACAGCAAATTTTTGCAATAGCAAAACCACAAACATGGTAACAACATCAAAAGGTTGAAGAGAGACTGAGTGATGGACGCTCCTTATCTTTTTTTAAGTGGCCATATTTAATCATATTAAAGCTCTGCTCTGAATCATGTGCCGGTCTGCTGTCTGGAATATTGGTGCTGAAGATGTGAAGCAGAAACTCTGTAGCGGCCTGGAGGGACAAACTGTGTGCATGCATTTACAGTATGTGTGTCTGTGGAAAATAATGTGTATGCACTATATATATGTTTCCCTGAGGGTCAGATGTTCAAGAAGACAAAGAAGCTGGTAAGCTTGAGTGAGCAACAGCTGGTGGACTGTTCTGGGAGTTCTGGAAACCATGGCTGTAATGGTGGCCTTGCATTAAAGGCCTTTGACTACATCAAGAAAAGTGGAGGCCTGGAGGCAGCGAACACCTATCCATACCAGGCCATGGTGAGGCTGCGGTAGTTAATGATGCCAATAATTTAATTAGGGAGACACAAATTTGTCCTTTTGCCAAAATGTATTTGATCAACTGAGGCATTTTTTGCTGTCTGAAGTTTGCTTTGCATGCTGTAAAGTGGAGCTACAATGCTAACTCGTAGTGCTATTTTGTCCACACATTTTTGCTCATTTTTAAAGCAGTAAGTCAAGCAGGTATTTGATGATTTGGGCATTCGGTTTGCAGAGTGCTAAGTAGTGTGGTTAATAGGCTGTTAGCTCCAGAGCAAAACTTTACTGGGTGAGAAGAAAATTTTGCCGATGTTTTTGAACTTTGAACTAGCTGATCCTGACTGTTTTCATCTTTCCTCAGGAAGGGCCGTGCAGGTTTAATAACCGGAAAGCTAGGGCCAAGTGTTCCGCCTATAAAAGGGTGCAGCAGACAGAAGGCGCTCTGAAGTACGCTGTGGCCACAGTTGGGCCTATTTCTGTATCTGCGGATGTTTCCAAAGACAGCTTCCAGCTCTATGTGTCAGGTAACCCTCAGGAATCTGCTCTACTCATTACCATATTCTGTGTTTCAGGCATACGTGAGGAAATTCACAGTTCTAAAATAGTGATTGATTTCAGTCAAACACAAACATTCCCTTCCTCCATCAGGAGTAGGAGAAACGATAGAAAGGTGTTAGTAAGGAATGTGTAATGCCTGGCTCACACTATCCTTAACATTTGGAGTTGTTTCGGTTTCTTTTTCATTTTCATTCCTGAAATTAAAAAAAAGAAAAAAACATTGGAAGATCAAGCACACAGCTCAATGACAATTCATTCAGCTCACGGTGACAGAACAATGCTAAGATCGGTTAGCTTATTAGTTACCTTTAGTTAAGTAAGCTGTTGATAGTTACCAGATTTGACAGGACTGTATGCATTTGACATTCATCTCACATTTGGCAATAAAACCAAAAGATTTAAGGGTGGCCACTTCCTTTTTCTCCCATTATATGAAAAACATCACGGCAAAATGTCAGAGGAAGCCCGCAAGCGAGTCCTATATGAATAGGAGTCAATGGAGCTAAACAAGAAGTTAAAATGTTTTCTGAAGGCTTGTCCAGGACCATCCTTTAATTTTGGAAAATGGAAGGATGAATTTCACTAAAAATGCAAAAGAAACTTACTTATATTTCTTCTTTCAACAGCAAACAGGTTTTGGGCTGCAGCATGCTAGCATTACTGTTTTTGAATGCTGACTGCTTAGCATCACTGCTACTGAGCGCTGTTTGTTTAGCATCACTGCTACTAAGCGCTGTGTTAGCGTCACTGCTACTGAGCGCTGTTTGGTTAGCATCACTGCTACTGAGCACTGATTGGTTAGCATCACTGCTACAGAGCGCTGATTGGTTAGCATCACTGCTACAGAGTGCTGATTGGTTAGCATCACTGCTACTGAGCGCTGTGTTAGCATCACTGCTACTGAGCGCTGATTGGTTAGCATCACTGCTACTGAGAGCTGATTGATTAGCATTACTGCAACTGAGCACTGATTGTTTAGCATTACTGCTACTGAGCGCTGATTGGTTAGCATCACTTCTACTGAGAGCTGATTGATTAGCATTACTGCTACTGAGCACTGATTGTTTAGCATTACTGCTACTGAGCACTGATTGTTCAGCATTACTGCTACTGAACACTGATTGTTTAGCTATGCTGAGTGCTGAAAAGTCTTATAACTCAAAATCAAAAGCTCTCGAAAATATAACAGTTGTGTTACGGTGTATTATGCTGCTGTGTGTTGAAGAAATGAAGGTATTCTTCTATATAAAAATGTTTAAGCACTCATTAACTATGACTTTTCAAATGCTACATATTAACCCATTCATTTTGGACTAAGACATTACTGAGTAGTAATTTTTCTCACTACAAATTCTCTGGCAATACAGTCTGTGTATAGATAAACATTGTACACATGCCGTTCTTTGTATTATTTCATTAAAGTTTGCTGACAAACCTAAGATAAAAGACAAAGAGTCCCTCTTAACATCTAATGAACATTGCTATGACTATTTAGCATTAGCTCATCTGAGCTTATGTCGCTAAGATTTCCTCTTTATTAGACATTCAGATCTGCTGGGTTAATGTGAAGTTAACACTTCCCTCAGTTAATTCAGACCTGGATTCCAGAATCCATTTCTGTTTCTGAAATGATGTGTATCTGATCGGAACATCAAGCCAGTTTATTTTTGAATGATAAAATGTTTCAGATGCTCCTATGTGTGCTTTTATGGGGCAGTCGGGGGCTGGAGGTTAGGGAACTGGAAGATTGCTGGTTCGATCCCCAGTGCTGACAGTCCATGACTGAGGTGTCCTTGAGCAAGTATCTAACCCCCAATTGCTCCCCAGGCGCTGTGGATAGGACTGCCCACTGCTCCAGGCAAGTGTGCTCACTGCCCCTTAGTGTGTGTGTGCTCATTAGTGTGTATGTGGTGTTTCACTTCATGGATGGGTTGAATGTGGAGTTGATATTTCCCCGTTTGTTGGATTAAAAAAAAAAAATATTTTAAATGTTCATTTGTGTTAATAATCTGTTAGCACACATGTTGTGGATATTACTATCTTAGCATATACTGAAAGTTTGACTCACCTAGCAACAGTAACTGAGGGAGGCAGGACTTTCTCTGAATTTTGTTAATAGTCCATTTGATTTATCAGATAATTGTTGCACATCCTAATTGAAAGCTGGTAACCTGAATGATTACAGGTGTGTATGATGAGCCAAACTGCAGCAGCACTAAGCTGGGTCACGCCATGCTGGCTGTTGGTTACGGCACTGATAAGCAGGGAAGGGACTACTGGCTGGTCAAGAACAGGTAATTTAACAAACCAGCCAAACATTAAAAGAGATGATTCCTGGTCACATCACAGTCAGGGATGTGGAGTAACGTGCTTTACTCAGAGGACAAAAATCCAAAAATATCCACCATTTGTTTTGCAGCTGGGGTGTTAAATGGGGTGAAAAAGGCTACATCAAGATGTCCAGGAACAAGGGTAACCAGTGTGGTATCGCCACAAGGCCCTCCTTCCCTGTGGTTTAAAGGTATAACTTCATTAAATCTGTGTCAGTCCTCATCTACAGAGACCTACACTGTTGGGTTCAGTTCCAGCTGCCTGTTTGAGAAGCTGATGGAGACTTTCATAAACTAGAATCATGGTGTAAATAATCACGAGTTTGAATGACCATTATAAAACTCCTGTGGTCAAACGTATTTGCCATAGTTGCCACAGATGTGAAGTTAAAAGACTCGTGCAGGTCAGTTGATCTCCTGGAGCGGAGATGGGATCTCCAGAATTAGAACTGAACTACAGCAATGAATACATGGTATCTCTAAGTGTAACACAACATTAAGGATGCAGCTGGTCTTGTGAGTAAATTCTATTAATTGTTCTTTATCTACAGACTGGAGAGAGCCAGAACCTGAAAACCCCACAGAGGAGGATCCACTTTGCTCAGAATGCATTTACTGATTAAGCAAACAAAAACGTCTTTCTTCCGTCTTTCCCTTTTCTCTGTTTAAAAGTGGCTTTAAACCACAATGCTTTCTTAAAAATACTAATGAATCTCTGTGAAACCCAGCTCTTTCTGACTGCTGAAAACATAATAAACACTTGGCATTCACAAAATATCTAATGTCTGTGAGTCATACCAGCACATAAACACACATTATGAAAAAATGTGATCTGTAATTCATGCAAAACTTCACTTGAATGACTTTTTTTGCATTCTCTGCATCTAGCACTGAATGTTTCTCTGCAATGAAAGGCTCATTATTTGAAGGCATAGTGAACTTGATGCTGGTGTAAGCGGCAGGAGAACAGCACTTCAGTAATGACTGCATAAAGATGCACTTTTTTCTCAGGCTAAAAGGCTTGAGTTCCTATCTCTGCTTGTTGTACATATTAACCTGGTAGAAAAACATACAAACATGTCCACAGTCTTCAGATTAGAAGCTTCGCAGTTTCTTCTTTCTGCATATAGGGACGGTCATGGGCTGGAGGTTAGGGAACCAGCCTTATGAACTTAAAGTCTTCAGTTCGATCCCCAGAGCCAACAGTACATGACTGAGGTGTCCTTGAGCAAGACACCTTACCCCCCAACTGCTCCCCGGGTGCTGCAGATAGGGCTGCCCACTTCTCCGGGCAAGTGAGCTTACTAATGTGCATGCGGTGTTTGACTTTACGGATGGGTTAAATGTGGAGGTGAACATTTCCCCGTTGTGGGACTAATAAGGGGCACTTAATCTTAATTACACAGGTAATAAAGACAGTCAGTAAAGTCCTGTAAAAATAAACTGTTAGACCTGAATCATAAGCCCCCAACATCACAATAACAACAGTGTTGGTGCACATGAGCACCATTATCAGCTATTGATGACCATTTGGAGCTGAATCAGGTCAGTACAGGTAAATACACTAAATAGAGCAGGTGTGGGGTACACAATAAATAGACATCTGTGGGGCACATTTACTAAACAGGGCATTATTGAGTCTACCAACACTGCACTGGTGGGTGTGGCCAGTTTAGTGACTTATCTACTAAGGACTTTTATGCAAATGAACACTTCATAATTAACATAAGAGCAGCACAACATAACCACCTGTTTCAGCCACATAAAAGATAATTATTTTTATCTTTCTCTCATTCTGGTGATTTTGACTTGTAATTACTTATTTTTGAAAAGGTATGGTTTTATTTTGGTATAATAAACCATTATTTTAATAAAATGGGACATTATTTTGATATTATACACCAGGCTTTCAGGAGAATTGGTGATGGTTTTGACCTTCTGTTTCAAACACATTTTGGGATGAGCTAAAGTGGAATTCTTTGAACTTGTGCCTGCTTGAGCTCTCAGCCCCATGCAGTGCACCATGATCTAGTTAAATAAATAAAGTGTAGACATTGAGAATTAATTAAGTTTGTTTTTCTTTTATATAAAAGAACACATTAATTTGGAAATTAAGTGTAACTGAGTGCAGAATGGTATCAATACAGGTATTGCTTGAAGTGGCAGAAGGAACTGAGTGAATGTGCAGTGCAGATTTCCTCCACTGAAGGGCGCTAAAGAACAATGAAGAAGTGGGACCTGTCCTTACAGACATATTTAGATTTTAAGGAAGGATGTGTCGAGTAGACATAAGCTGGCGTGCAGGTGTAGCTCTGTAGTTGCAGAGACAGTGATGATTTCATCTCTTCAGCTCACAGTTCCTTTTTTAATGATTTATTAGCGCTTAATAAACATGTTAATGTATCCGTTTACCCTTCTACAACCTGATTTCATCACGTATATGTACACATTTAAAATGACACAGCACATGTCCTCCACTACCTGATTTAAGCATGACATTATAGAAGGCAAAGCAAAATAGATGTTTAAACACAGATAGATAGAACAGCCTCAGTAACACAGGAAGCTCATGCAGATACGAGAGCTCTTGACCCCTGCTCTTCAGTGTGGATACTGGCTGCACCTCAGCAAAGTGACTGTTGTCAGTAGTTACTTGGGCTGGGCACTGAGCTGTCGATGCCTTCCAGGACACTAGGCAGCACTAGAGTACTTGACACAGGTGCCCTCCAGGGCATTAGATAATGCTTGGGCATGCCCTCCCAGAGTCTAAGCAGCCTTTTGAAACTGACCCACAATGTGTCCAAATAGAAATGTCTGAAAAAAGGAAAGGGTATAAAAACATAAGATATTTATGAAAATAATCTCTGCATCTTGTAAAGGTTCAGAACTTTTTGAGTGCAAAGTATGGACTGACATACCAGACACTTGTTGCATTCTTGAAGACAGTATTGGTAGTACTATTATGTACAACCATATGCAATCATTTCAGTGCAGAATTATGTACAATAACAGATACATTATGTATAAATTTATAAGTGGACCATGAATCTATGTTGAAGTAAAATGTTTAAGTACATTTGATAAGTTACATAAAGAAATTCTTGCAAATAAGTGGAGGAAAGGAGAGGTCAAGGCAGTAATCTCACTGCAGTGTCCAACACTCAATCGTCAGCTCATGGTCACATGACTCAATGATAGGACAGGCCCTAGCCTTTTGAGGGGCCTAAGCAGGTTTTTTTTTCTGACCCCTCAACTTGTTTGCTGATGTATTGTAAAATTAAAAACTAAATAATAACAATAACTTCCACAAGCTGTCTAAATTATGTAAATTATGCTAATTTGTGTACTGCTATAATTTGTGTGGTTGCTTGTTTGAGGTTCTAGTTACAGTTTAAATTCAAGCCAAGGCAAAGTTTATTTATATAGCACTTTTTGTAACAGCAAGTCCCCATAAGCATCGCCAGTTGCGACGGTGACAGGAAAAGCTCCCTAAGAGCAAGAGGAAGAAACCTTGACAGGAACCAAGACTCAAAAGAGGAACCCATCCTCCTCTGGTCCACATTGGATAGCAAACAGAAACAAGATACGCAAAATGGGAAAAGCAGGAATAGCAGTATCAATGATTGTCAAAATGCAGCATCATCAGGAGGTCCGTTCATGCAGGTGAGGTTTGCACAGTGTTGTACAGCAAGAAGCTCCATGGTCAGACTGGTCCAGAAGGATGGCGAGCAGTGGGCACTTAATCAATGCAGATGAAGAACAGCATCAGACTGTCATGCATTCTGCGAAGGAGCGGGACTTCATCTCCCAGAGTGCTAGGGGAGACCATGTGATCGATCACGTGATAGGGGACTCAGCCTTTGAAAACTCCAAACCCCAAGATTCTCAGACAGGTCACGTGGTTTCCCCATGCACCTATCAGCGCTCTCAGTCACCGGATTATTGAACTCTTCACCTGATGCTCATCCCCTGCTAATATTTAAGCAGGGATTCAGGTTGAAAACTTTGCGAAGTATTGTTTAGACAATCACTGAGTGTTCTATGATTCTGCTATTCTGTATATTTTGTGTATCGAACCTTGGACGTATTTTCCCATGTATGATTTGTGTTTTTGCCCCTTGGATACTGTTGCCCTGTTTCGGATGGTTTCTTGTTATCGATTACTGGACTGGATATTATACTGTGAGTTGTGTTTTTCCCTTTGGACTGAGTGGATCATTAAAGTCACCGCACTTTACCTGCTAGCGTCTGCCAATCTGTCCGACCGTCACAGAATACTTCGCCACTATGCAGACGGCAGAGAAGGACGCTATCCAAAGCGCGCTCACGGAGCAGGGACAACTCTTGGGACAACATCAGATTGTTCTCTCAGGAGTAACACGGTCTTTGGAATCCCTGAGTAATCAACAGTCGGAACAGCAAGCTCAGCTGGTGCAGCTCGTGAATAGCATCAAAGAAATGTCCAGTCAATGTTCCACGCCACAAATCTGACTGATCAGCCGGCGGTGCTCGCACCTACTTCCCCAGCCGCTGCTACTCCACAAACTACATTTCCGGTTAGTAAGCCCGATAAATTTTCAGGCGATCCGGATCAGTGTAGAGGTTTCCTGTTACAATGCTCAGTGTTTTTTGATAATTCACCCGTCGCTAGAGACCAAGCAAAAATATCGTTTGTGGTATCAAGACTAGCTGGTAAAGCATTAGACTGGGCTACTGCTAGCTGGTCCTTGTTTAGTAACTGGACCTATGCACGTTTTTTGAAGGAATTCAGACTCGTTTTTGATCACCCCTATGAGGGAAAAGTGAGTGGAGAACGTTTAGCCCAGTTACGACAGGGATCACATTCTGTGGTAGAGTACACCTTAGAGTTCAGAACTCTCGCTGCCAGCAGTGGCTGGAATGAAGCTGCCCTTTTGGTGACATTCAGGCAAGGATTGAAACCAGAAATTCTTAATGAACTTGCTAGCAGGGATGAAGATTTAAGTTTGGATCAGTTAATATCATTGCCAATAAAGTTAGATCACTTATTGAACTCCCGTAAGAAGAAAGAAAATTTCAGGAACCCCAAAAGCACATCTCACCATTTTCAATTGAGAAGGGAACCTACAGAAAGCTCTGAACCCATGCTGTGTGACTCATCCCGATTATCACAAGAGGAGAGACAACATCGTCTCTCCCATCATTTATGTCTGTTCTGTGGGCAACCCTGTCATCGTATAAGAGAGTGTCGCAGGAGGACCTCTCAAAGCAAGGCGCCGACCCCTGGAAAGCACGCAGAGTTTACTTCGCGTGCTAATGTGGTGAGTATACCCACAAAGGGGTTGGTCTCCAAATCAGTTCTACTACCGGTGCGGTTGTGCCTTCACCATAATAATATTATCATTTCAGGATTGATCGACTCAGGAGCTGAGGGGAATTTCATCAATACTTGGATTGTGAAGAAGCTACAGATCCCTGTACAGAACCTACAACAGACCCTTAAAGTTACTGCTTTGGATGGCGATCCTGTGGGGCCTAGCCCCATCACCCAGGCCACTATCCCCATCAAAACGCAAGTCAGTGCTCTCCATTCTGAAAACCTATTGTTTCTCATATTGGAGCAATCAGATTTTGAAGTGATTTTGGGACTTCCATGGTTGGAGAAACATAATCCTACAATTTCCTGGACAGAGCGTACTGTAACAAAATGGTCAGACTATTGTGTGCAAAATTGTATTGGTATGCCGTCCCTTTCTCTCAGGTCCACAACCATTGAAAGCCCTGATTCGAATTCTACGTTTTGTATTCGTTCTGAATATCTGGATTTAAAGGAAGTGTTCGAAAAGAAAAACGCCACCCAACTGCCACCCCACAGACCTTATGATTGTGCCATTGAATTGGTTTCAGAGCCAATACTGCCCAAAGCCCGAATATATCCCCTAACGCAAGAAGAACAAAAAGCTCTGGATGTGTATATCAATGAAGCTCTGGAACAAGGTTTTATCAGGCCTTCCACCTCTCTGATAGCCTCAAGTTTCTTCTTCATCAAGAAGAAAGATGGGGGCTTAAGGCCCTGTATAGACTACCGAGCACTCAATCAGATCTCTAAGGCCTACCCATACCCTTTGCCTTTAGTTCCAGTAGCACTAGAACAGCTCCAAGATGCGCAGTACTTTACCAAACTTGACCTCTGGAGCGCGTATAATTTGGTAAGGGTGAAAGAAGGTGATGAATGGAAGACTGCCTTCGTGACCACTAGGGGGCACTATGAATATTTGGTTATGCCTTTCGGACTCTCTGTCGCCCCCTCTGTCTTCCAGGCATTCATAAATGATGTCCTTAGAGACATGTTAGGTAAATTCGTGATAGCATACCTTGATGATATTTTGGTATATTCCCCCTCCTGGGAAACCCATGTATCCCACGTCAGAGAGGTATTGAAAAGATTGTTAAAAAATAACTTGTTCCTAAAAGGAGAGAAGTGTGAATTTCATTTGCGTTCGGTCGCGTTTCTGGGGTATATTATTAGTCCACAAGGAATTGTAATGGACATCCCAAGGTTGAAGCAGTATTGGATTGGCCACAACCCAAGTCTGTAAAGGAGTTGCAGAAGTTTTTGGGATTCTCCAATTTTTATTGTAGGTTTATTAGAAATTATAGTACTATCGCCGCCCCTCTGACCTCTTTGCTAAAAGGAAATCCCAAGAAATTAGCCTGGAATGAGGATGCAGAAAAGGCATTCCAAAACCTTAAAACGGCCTTTACTAATGCCCCGGTTTTAACACATCCGGATCCAGAACAGCCATTTGTGGTAGAAGTAGATGCTTCAGAAACAGGAGTAGGGGCTGTTCTATCGCGGAGTACTGGGTCTCCAATGAAGTTACTCCCCATTGCGTTCTATTCCCATAAGATGTCCCCAATGGAGAGAAATTACGGAATCGGGGATCGAGAATTACTAGCCATTAAACTAGCACTGGAAGAATGGCGACACTGGCTAGAAGGTGCCAATCATCCATTCACGGTTTCAACTGACCATAAGAATTTAGAGTATCTTAGGACAGCCAAGAGATTGAATGCACGACAGGCTAGGTGGACTTTGTTTTTCTCGCGCTTCCGATTTAGCATAACCTGTAGACCGGGGACCTGCAACACAAAAGCCGATGCTCTGTCTCGGAAGTTTTCCACTGGAGGTATTCTGGACCCTGAAAAACGGTCACATCCGATTCTTCCCCCAGAAGTTAGAATCTCATCCATTCGTTGGAGGATAGATGAAGAGATTGAGGAGGCCCTATCACAGGTTACTATACCTGAGCAGTGTCCCCCAGAGAAGCTATATGTTCCCCCATCTTTCCGAGCAGAGCTCATCACATGGGCACACTCCTCTTTGACATCAGGGCACCCAGGTGAGACTCGGACACAGCAACTCTTGGTCAATAGATATTGGTGGGAAACCATGCTCCAAGACATTCACTCCTTTGTGGCATCGTGCTCCGTTTGTGCTCAATGTAAAATGCCAAAGACGTTACCAGCGGGGACACTGTTACCCCTACCGATCCCTAACAGACCATGGTCGCACGTAGCTCTGGATTTTGTGACGGACTTGCCCAGATCGCAGAATTTTACCACTATTATGACAGTGGTAGACCGATTTTCTAAAGGAGTAAGGTTTATACCCTTTGAAGCCCTTCCTAGTGCCTTTCAAACTGCTGAAACTTTATTCCAGTTAGTGTTCCGGTTTTACGGGATCCCTGAAAACATAGTCTCCGATAGAGGACCACAGTTCACGTCTAAGGTATGGACTGCATTCTTTGAACACTTGGGGGTTTCACTTAGTCTATCCTCGGGTTACCATCCGGAATCCAACGGACAATGTGAACGGGTCAACCAGGAGCTGGGGAAATTCCTAAGGCTGTTCTGTCTAGACAACCCAGTAGACTGGTCAAAGTATTTGCTCTGGGCGGAAATGGCACAGAACTCCTTAATCAGTTCTGCTACAGGTTTAACGCCTTTCCAGTGTATTTTAGGCTATCAGCCACCGGTCACACCATGGACCGGAACCCGAACTGATGTTCCAGCAGTGGACGAGTGGATGAAGAGAAGTGAACAAGTCTGGGAGCAGACACATCAGAGAATAGAAGGAGCCATCCGCCGACACAAGGAACAATCAGACAAGCATCGAGGGCCAACTCCTACATACGAACCAGGGGATCGGGTGTGGTTGGCCACCAAGAACTTGCGACTAACTGAGGGAAGTTGTCGCAAGCTGTCTCCCAAATATATAGATCCTTATAAAGTAGTCAAGAAGATTAATGAAGTTAATGAAGACCCGGGCCTCGTCCGGTGGTGGTGGGAATGGTCGTCCTGGTCGTCCCCGTCTTCGGGTCCGCCCGGACTCTTTTGGGGGGGTACTGTCATGCATTCTGCGAAGGAGCGGGACTTCATCTCCCAGAGTGCTAAGGGAGACCATGTGATCGATCATGTGATAGGGGACTCAGCCTTTGAAAACTCCAAAGTATTGTTTAGACAATCACTGAGCGTTCTATGATTCTGCTATTCTGTATATTTTGTGTATCGAACCTTGGACGTATTTTCCCGAGTATGATTTGTGTTTTTGCCCCTTGGATACTGTTGCCCTGTTTCGGATGGTTTCTTGTTATTGATTACTGGACTGGATATTATACTGTGAGTTGTGTTTTTCCCTTTGGACTGAGTGGATCATTAAAGTCATCGCACTTTACCTGCGAGCGTCTGCCAATCTGTCCGACCGTCACACAGACACACAGGATGGGCAGTTGTTCAGCTCAGCAAAGAAACATACAGGTGGTTAGTTCTGTTAATTCAGAGTGATTACAGTATACAGTGTTAACAGATAGCAGCAGAGACTCCGGCAGGTCAAGCTTTTACAGCCTAACTGAAAAAAACTGATTTTGCCACATTGCGACTGCCCTGAGAGCAACAACTGTAATGAAGCATTCAGGTCAACAAAACACATCAGCCTTGCTTGATGTACAACTTCAGTTGCTCAACAGTCCGGGGTCTCCGTTGTCGTATTTTGCACTTCATACTGCGTCACACATTTTCAATGGGAGACAGGTCTGGACTGCAGGCAGGCCAGTCTAGTACCCACACTCTTTTACTCTGAAGCCGCGCTGTTGTTACACGTGCAGAATGTGGCTTGGCATTGTCTTGCTGAAATAAGCAGGGACATCCCTGAAAAAGACGTTGCTTGGATGGCAGCATATGTTGCTCCAAAACCTGTATGTACCTTTCAGCATTAATGGTGCTTTCACAGATGTGCAAGTTACCCATGGGCACTAACACCCCCCACACCATCAGAGATGCTGGCTTTTGATCTTTGCACTGACAACAGTCTGGACAGTCCTTTTCCTCTTTGGCCTGGAGGACACAACGTCCATGATTTCCAAAAGCAATTTGAAATGTGGACTCGTCAGACAACAGGACACTTTTCCACTTTGTGGAATCTCAGATGAGCTCGGGCCCAGAGAAGTGTGTGTAATTGTTAGTTCATCACTTCTACTATGACTACCACTTATTACCATAATGATAATAATAATAATAATAGCTCTTCCTCTTCTTCTTCTTCTATCCTACCACAAGGTAGTACTTTCTTTGCTTGCAATGCTGCTTTTTGTTGTGTTTAAATCAGATTTCCCTTTCAGTAGTTTCAAGTAATGGTCAGAAACCAAAACATGAGTGTCACATCAATGTCTATCAGTGGAGTGATGATAATGATGTTTTTAAAACATAATTCATGCTCTTTGTATTTAAACAGATTCAGATGGCTGATCAGGTTGTGTAATTCTTTATGGTTTGAATACAAATATACAGCATAGTATTTTTACTGATACAATGAGAAAGAATGGGTGGTTTTATAGCGCTGAAGTTGACTACATCCAAATACATCCTCCTCCAGTTCACCTTTCAACACGACATCCAACCTGATAGGGCCGGAGAGGATCTGCCATAAAAAGGATAAACTACCCAAAGCTTTTAGACATGTATCTAAGAGGACTTGCAGCTGTAATTTCTGCCAAAGAGGCTTCTGCAAGCACTGAATTAAGGGTTTAGCACAAACACCTCACTGAAGAACATATGTTAATGAAGGAAATTGCATCCATAGACTTCAGCAGTTTGTAGACAGAATTGACAAGACTTCCTCTTGGGGTTGATGAAATAAAACATGCTCATGTTTGACCAGTCTGCATTTATAGGAAGTGTTTGGTTGCAGTTGCTGCTGCTAAAGGTGCCATAGGCGGTTATTTAGGCGGTAAAGGTGTTGCAAAACATATTTTCCTTCAGTATTTGAAATGATTGTTTTAAAACTGTGCTTCCTCATGTTCTCCTTGCTTTATCTTACATTCTCTATGAGAACCTGAAACCATTTGCTCTGACTGTAAAAATAGTACTTTTTCATGGTATAAGTGTATATATGTATAAGACAGAAGAGTTGGAATATATACAACAGCACTGCTCTCAGCATTAGGCTATAGCCTGTTATGACGTAGCAAGTAAGGAAAATATAAACTACCTAAACAAACAGGTGGGCATCCCACTTTTAATAGGCCGACTACAAAGCAGAGATCGGCCACTGTCTCTGGTAGGAATGACATTTTTGCAGTGAGTCCAAACCTTCCCCACGTCCTGGCTGGCCAGCTGATTTGATCATTATCTAATGCTGCTTTTAATAGACTATAACTTAACATCTAAGGGTTTTGACTGCAAGCCAGCAGCTCCCAAAGTTAGCCTAGCTCATGGCTGTTCGTATTAGCTGTGCTAACTAGAAAAAGCATCTTGTTTGAAATCTTAAATGGTCCTTCATTGCGCTGAGAAATGTACCTGTCTGCTTTTGAAATAACAGAGAAAAAGATATATTCTTGCTGTTAACTGGTTAAAACTCAGCTTAAATGCTTGTTTTTATTTTTCAGAGCACCCAGTGAGAAAGTAGATCTATAATCCACCAACCTCAGGAGCTCCTTATTAATAGCAGATGAGTAGACGTCTCAGTAATATAATAACAAAACCCAGTAGTAGAAAGGACTAGGCTTCGAGCTTCCTGCGAGTTTGTGTTATATGCCTTTCTGCATGCTTCTTCTTCTTTCGGCTGCTCCCTTTAGGGGTCGCCACAGCAGATCATCTGCCTCCATCTTGCCCTATCCACTGCCTCCTCTACTTTTACACCAACCATCTCCATGTCCACCTTCACTACATCCATAAACCTTCTCTGAGGTCTGCCTCTTCTCCTTCTACCCGGCAGCTCCATCTCCAACATTCTTTGACCAACATATCCACTATTCCTCCTCAACACATATCCAAACCATCTCAAACTGGCCTCTCTGGCTTTATCTCCAAACTGCTCCACCTTCACTGTCCCTCTGATCTGCTCATTTCTAATCTTATCCATCCTTGTCACTCCCGACGAAAGTATCAGCATCTTCATCTCCGCCAGCTCCAGCTCAGCCTCCTGTCTTTTAGACAGAGCCACAGTCTCCAAACCATACATCATAGCAGGACGCACTACTGTCTTGTAAACCTTCCCTTTCACTCTTGCTGCTATCCTTCTGTCACACATCATCCCTGACATCCGTCTCCACCCACTCTATCCTGCCTGCACCCTCTTCACCTCTTTTCTGCACTGTCCATTGTTCTGTATGGTTGACCCAAGATATTTGAAGTCATCCACCTTTACGGCCTCTACTCCTTGCATCTTCACCTTTCCACCTGCCTCCCTCTCATTCACACGCATGTTTTCCGTCTTGTCTCTACTGACCTTCATTCCTCTCCTCTCCAGTGCAAACCTCCACCTCTCCAGATTCTCTTCCACCTGCTCTCTACTCTCACCACATATTATAATGTCATCTGCAAACATCATGGTCCATGGAGCCTCCTGCCTGACCTCATCTGTCAACCTATCCATCACCATTGTTAACAAAGGGCTCAAAGCTGATCCCTGATGTAACCCTACCTTCACCTTGAAACCATTTGTCACTCCAACTGCACACCTCACCACTGTCTCACTATCCTCATACATGTCCTGCACCACCCTAACACTTTTCAGCTGACTTCCTCATACAGTACCACACTTCCTCTCTTGGCACCCTATCATATTCTCTAGATCCACAAAGACACAATGCAGCTCCTTCTGACCTTCTCTGTACTTCTCTACCAACACTCTCAACACAAAAATTGCATCTGTGGTACTCTTTCTGGGCATGAAACCAACCTGCTGCTCACTGATCTGAACCTCTCGCCTTAGCCTTGCTTCAATAACTCTTTCCCATACCTTCATGGTGTGGCTCATCAACTTTATACCTCTGTAGTTACTGCAGCTCTGCACATCACCCTTGTTCTTAAAAATGGGGACCAGTACACTGCTTCTCCACTCATCAGGCATCCTCTCACTCTCCAGGATTTTGTTAAACAACCTGGTTAAAAAGTCCACTGCCTTCTCTCCTAAACATCTCCATACCTCCACAGTTATGGACCAACTGCCTTTCCATTCTTCATCCTTTTTAAAGCTGCCCTCACTTCCACCTTACCAATTCTCTGCACTTCCTGATCCACTATCTCTCGTCCTGTTGTCCTTCTCTCTCTCTTGTTTCCTCATTCATTAGTTCTTCAAAGTACTCCTTCCATCTACTCATCACTCTCTGTTCACTCACTAGTACATTTCCCTCTCTATCTTTTATCAGCCTAACCTGCTGTACATCCTTTCCAGCTCTATCTCTCTCTCTGTTTAGCCAAACGATACAAGTCCTTTACGCCTTCTTTACTGTCCAGCCTCTCATACAGCTCATCATAGGCCTGAGCCTTTGCCACCATTCTTTTCGCTATGTGACTAGCCTCACAGTACTCCTGCCTACTTCCTTCATCTCTGGTTATCCCACTTTTTCTTAGCTGCCTTCTTCTGAATACTCTCCTGGACTTCCTCATTCCACCACCAACTTTCCTTGTCTTCTTTCCTCTGACCAGATGAAACCCCCAACACATTCTTGCCAGTTTCTCTCACCACCATAGCTGTAGTTTCTGAGTCCTTAGGTAGCTCCTCACTGCCCTCAAGGGCCTGTTGCAATTTTTCCCTGAACTGCCTGCAACCATCCTCCTCCTTCAGCTTCCACCATCTAATCTTTGGCTCTGTCTTCACTCTCTTCCTCTTCTTTGTTTCTAATCTCATTCTACAGACAACCACCCTATGCTGCCTTGCTACACTTTCCCCTGGCACCACTTTACAATCTCCAATCTCCTTTAGGTGGCATCTCCTGCTAAGGATATAATCCACCTGTGTGCACCTCCCTCCACTCTTGTATGTCACCCTGTGTTCTTCCCTCTTCTGAAAATACGTGTTCACCACAACCATTTCCATTCTCTTTGCAAAATCTACAACCACCTGACCTTCCGCATTTCTGTCTTTCACACCATACATACCCAGCACCTCTTCATCCCCCCTGTTCCCCTCACCAACATGTCCATTGAAGTCTGCACCAATCATTAATCTCTCCTCTCTAGACACACCATCTACCACTTCATCCATCTTACTCCAAAAATCCTCTTTCTCCTCTACCTGACAACCAACCTGTGGTGCATATGAACTGGCCACATTAAAAATTACACCATCAACCTCCAACTTCTGGCTCATGATCCTGTCTGACACTCTCTTTACATCCAGAACACTTTTCCCAAGCTGTTCCTTTAGGATTATCCCTACTCCATTTCTCTTCCTCTCTACACCATGATAGAACAGTTTGTATCCACCCCCAATGTTCCTGGCCTTGCTTCCTTTCCATCTGGTCTCCTGGACACACAGAATATCTACCTTTCTTCTCTCCATCATGTCTGCAAGCTCTCTGCCTTTACCTGTCATTGTCCCCATGTTCAGAGTCCCTACTCTAACCTCCACACTACTACCTTTCCTTCTCTCTCGCTGCCTTCTAACCCGCCTTCCTCCTCTCCCATTTGTCTTCGAGCTACAGTAGTCCAATTTCCACCGGCACGCTGCTGGTCAACAGCACCGGAGGCGGTTGTTGTTAACCCGGGCCTCGACTGATCCGGTATGGCAATCATATTTGTGATCCGCATGATAGTTTTGTCACAAGTTTTATGCCGGATGCCCTTCCTGATGCAACCCTCACCATTTATCTGGGCTTGGGACTGGCCCCAGAAGTAGACAAAGTATACCCCTAATGGCTGGTTTATATGCCTTTCTGCATGCCAAGTTTAATAAAAGGGCTGTTCTCAGAGCAGAATTACAGCTTGCATCTACTCTTCATATGGCTGCTGTTACAATATTACAATACTGGACCGCTTGGACAAGACTTAATTTTGTACCAGTAAAAATGTCTTTTTAAAACATTTTCTTGTTACCTAATAGATATGACGTGGCGAGCGGAGAACTATAAGTTGTACAAGATTAAATAATTAAATTAGACTAGTGTAGCCAACTACGCCACTCTGGGAATTGCACCCAGAGAATTTTAAGTGAAGGACACAGGTTTGTGGGTACCACAAAGGGACAGTGAGACTAAGATTTCCCAAACAAACGTTTTATTTAATCAAAATCAAATTTAAATCAAACTTGATAGAGAGAGAGACACACACACACACTACAATACTACAATACAATTATTAAAAATAATATAATTAACATTAAAATCTTTTGGCTGCTAGCTGATTCAATACAATACAATCCAAACAAACAAAACCTGTAGGGCAGAGACTCACCAGGGAGGCAGACTACCTACAGCAATACCAAAAATCTCAACACAAGTCACCCGTGCAAAAAGAAGCAAACCATAATACACAAATTCCCAAAAGAAAAGTGAACACAAAATAAGCCTCTCCCCCTGGAACACTCAGCACCTACATCACAATTAACCCAATTCAACACACAAAAAGAAAAAGAATGTGAGACAATGGCTGCAATGCCGCTCAGCTAGAGAGTTACTGGGCTTAATCTTAGGCACCGCCAAAAAATGGCTTGAACTACACACAAAGTTGTTACATTAAATGCACCAAGTGCACAAAACAAGCGCACTAGTATTTCTCAGCAGCCAAATCCCCCAGAAAAAGAGAATAACCCAAGGCAATGGCAACCCACAGCAAATTAACACGATAGCTGCAGCTAGGCTGTGATAGCTGAACATACAGCTGCTCTGACGTTCATTTAATTCTTAAAAGGTAACTAATGGGCGCCCTAGTCCCCCCCAAAACACATTCATTATACAAAACGAAATGAACAACAAAGAACAACAAGAGAACAAACATTAAAATACCAGCCGCCCACTCAATAATGCGAGTGCACAACGGCCTAATGACTGTTAAAACGATCAACGACGCCGTGAGTTTTAAGTTTCCATGAGGCAAAACGGCAACTTATTCCCCCAGATACAGTCCACTTATAGCGTTTATGCAGTGGGCACGTTGGCCGGTGTTGCACCAAATTCTGTGACCGTCGAATTCTGTGACCGTTGGGGGCACTATTTTGCAGTTTCGGCGGCACGGTAGCGTGGCGGGTAGCGCTGTCGCCTCACAGCAAGGAGGGCCTGGGTTCGATACCCCGGCCGGGCGGCCAGGATCCTCTCTGTGTGGAGTTCATGTTCTCCCCGTGTCTGCGTGGGTTTCCTCCGGGTTCTCCGGTTTCCTCCCACAGTCCAAAGACATGCAGTCAGGCCAATTGGACATGCTAAATTGCCCTTAGGTGTGAGTGAGTGACTGTCTGTGTCTGTCTGTCTGCCCTGCGATGGACTGGCGACCTGTCCAGGGTGTAACCTGCCTTCTGCCCGAAGACTGCTGGGATAGGCTCCAGCACCCCCCCGCGACGCGTGTTTGTTTCTTGTTCTGCCGCTGTCAGTATGTCTTCCAATGAGAAATGCGTGTGTTTACTTTTCTTGTTGCTTGGTTATCACTGAACTATTCCTGGCTCTGATGTTTTATTACAAATGTTCTACATGTATAAATGTCATATGATGAAAGATAAATATGTACACAAGCTTTTTTTGCCTGAACAACGTAAAATGCCAGGCCTATATATATATATATATATATAAAAACCCTTTTATAGGGGCGTCGCGTCGCACAAATACTATCCCCAGCACATTAGGAAGCGGCAATATTAAACTACTACTACTACCACTACTACTACTACCACCATTACTAACAATAATAATAATAATAATAACAATATGCCACATATATATTTATATATATATATTTATAGATATATTTATATAATTTACACATACACACTGTCTAACAAAAGTGAGTACACCCCTCACATTTCTGCAAATATTTTATTATATCTTTTCATGGGACAAAACTATAGAAATGAAACTTCGATATAACTTGTAGGAGTCAGTGTCCAGCTTGTATAGCAGTAGAGATTTACTGTCCTCTGAAAATAACTCAACACACAGCCATTACTGTCTAAATAGATAATACTTCAATACTTGTTTAATAGGTGAAACAAGTATTGAACACGTCACCAATTTTCTAAGTAAATATATTTCTAAAGGTGCTATTGACATGGAATTCTCATCAGATGTCAATAACAACCCATCCAATCCACACATGCAAAGAAATCAAACCATAAATGTCCATAAATTAATTTGTGTAATAATGAGAAATGACACAGGGAAAAATATTGAACACACTTATTGAAATTCATTTAACAATTCCTATAAAAGCCTTTGTTGGTGATGACAACTTCAAGACACCTGTCTTTCTCCTGTATGGAGAAACTAGTCACATGTATTTCTCAAGTGTGATTTTGGCCCATTCTTCCCTACAAACACTGTGCAAATCCTCAAGGTTCCGTGGGCTCCTTCTATGAACTCTGAGCTTTAGTTCCTTCCATAGATTTTCAGTTGTATAAAGGTTGATTCAGTTGTGATTCAGTTGATTGGCTGGGCCATTCTAGCAGCTTGATTTTCTTCCTCTGAAACAAATTGAGAGTTTCCTTGGCTGTGTGTTTGGAATCATTGTCTTGCTGAAATGTCCACCCTCATTTCATCTTCATCATCCTGGTAGATTTGCCCATTCATCCTTATTTCAATTATATGAAGCGTGCCAGTGCTATATGCTGAAAAACAGCCTCACACCATGATGTTCCCACCTCCAAACTTCACTGTTGGTGTGGTGTTTTTGGGATGATATGCAGTGCCTTTTGACCTCCAAACGTGTGTATTATGGCATCCAAAGTGTTCAATTTTGGTCTCATCTGACCGACTATATTCTTCCAGTACTTCACAGGCTTGTCTAAATGTTATTGAGCAAACTTTAAACATGCTTCAACATACTTTCTTCAGCAATGGAGTCTTGCGTGGTGAATGTGCATACAGGCCATGGAGGTTGAGTGCACTACTTATCGTTTTCTTTGAAACAATTGTACCTGCTGATTCCAGGTCTTTCTGTAGCTCTCCACAAGTGGTCCTTGGCTCTTGGACAATTCTTCTGATAATTCTTTTCACTCCTTTGTCTGAAATCTTGTGGGGTTCTTGTGGTTTATGGTGAAATTATGTACTTTCCACTTCCGGATTATGGCCTCAACAGTGCTCACTGGAACCTTTAGTAGTTTACAAATTCTTCTGTAACCAATGCCATCAGTATGTTTTGCAACAACAAGGTTGTGAAGGTCTTGAGAGAGCTCACTGGTTTTAACCATCATGAGATGTTTCTTGTGTGGCACCTTGGTAATGAGACACCTTTTTATGGGCTATCAGTTGAACCAGCTGATATTAATTTGTACTAAGTGTCAGGATTGCTTTCTAATTACTGATAGACTTCATCTGATGTCAGGGGCGTTGCCTGGGTATGTAAAGATCTGGGGCTCTGCCCAATTAATTATATATATATATATATATATATATATATATATATATATATATATATTTATTTTATTTTTTTTTTTTTTACAATACGTACCCTGATATATAATGTTTAACACTATAATATGGAGTTATATTTTTTTATTCAACAGATTTAAAATTTAACAAAGGGTGCACAAATTCTGCAGAATGACTGTTGGTGACCTAAAGATAGTGAGCTTTTACTAAAGGACATGGACCAGGTATATTCCATCAGTAAATCCATTCCTCAATAAAGTATGCAAAACAGTATGTAAACAATGGATTTCATGCAACTGTGTAATAATGTAAACAATTCACTTGTTTCTAAATTGTTCTTTTACCTTTTATGACACATTGAAACAAATTATTGAAAGAAATATTAATAATTATTAGTGCTAAGGGGTCTACACAATTAACACTCTTTAAGAATTACTTATTATCTATCCTGTATGTTTTTGCACAGTCTTTCTTCTCCTAACCTGTTCTTTCTTTAGATCAGTCCAGTCCTGATCAGTTCAGTTCATTTCAGGTCTCTCCACATTTCCTCCCTCTCCACCCTCTCTTCTACCCTGTTAAATAGTAATTCAGGAAAGCATGCTTAAAATAAAGCTGGAAACAATATTTTAAATACAAAAGACTGTGCTAAAACAAACTACATCTGGCATTATTTTGCTAGTCTTCTTAATAAAAACATGTGTATTTTATTAATAATGTGTTTATTAGGCATTGTTTTCCATACCGCTTGTATTGTCTTCTCCCATCTCCTCTCCTCTCCAGTTCTACTCTGTTCTCCTCTCCTGTTCTCTCCTCTTTCCTCTCCTGTTCTCTGCTCTCCTCTCCTGTTGTCTGTTCTCTTCTCCTCTGCTCTCCTTTCCTGTTGTCTGTTCTCATCTCCTCTCCTGTTCTCTCCTCTCCTCTCCAGGTCTCTGTTCTCCTGTCCTCTGCTCTGCTCTCCTCTCCTGTTGTCTGTTCTCCTCTCCAGTTCTCTCCTCTCAAGTTCTCTTTGTTCTCCTCCCTTCACTTGTTTTCTTCTCAATAGTTCATTCTGCTGCTCTCATCTCTTCTCCAGGTCCAAGTATTATCTTTGTTATTTTTCATTTAATTACCTACTTTTATTGATATTGTAAATGCCCTAATTTCTATCAAAACTTAAATTTAATGAATCAGTCAATTTAATTCATGTTACACTGTAATAATCTGAGGTTGATGTATCAATTTATGCTGTACTTTACTTTCTTTGCTTTAAGATTAAATGTCTCACCCTGTTCGGGCAGGGGAGAACCTGTTCTGTCACGAAAGCACAGTTATTGTGTAGATAAATTACTTATCTGTTACAAATGTGTATAGGGTGGGCTTTTCCTTTAATTCTTTGAGTGGGGAAGCATGAGACTGTACCGCCTAGGCTTGATTTCGGCAAATCTGTTAATGATGTTTCCCTGGTCCATAGAGGTCAATAATTCCTTCTCAATTGACTTGACAGCCAAATGATTTAGCCTGTCCTGACCCATTGTGCTTCTCAGCCAAGTATGTAGTCGGCACAAAGCACTGAAAGATCTTTCGCAACTGCAACTGCTGACTGGGATGGTTAAAGCCACCTGAAAAATTGCTTTGAGGGATGGGAACATATCAACGTGCAGAAGGGAAAAGACACTTTGGATATTGGGAAGTGCATCTTTGTCTTTCCTAGAAAAGAACTGTTTTGCAACCATTACTTCCTCAGGCTGTAGGGAAATTCTGTAATGTGTGGCCAAGTGCCTCAGTGATTCTTCATTAAGAAAATATTCTGAGGATGGATGGCATGCCTGTATGCCTGTAATAAATTGGGCTCCAGCTCCTGAAAATCTAATCTCAATCTCATTCAGCATTCTGTCTAGGACTGGAAAGAAAACTCTTTGCCTGAGAAGATCCCCTGTGCTGAGGTCCGATCTTGTGCCACAAGGAGACTCAACTACATATCCCTCAATCTTTTTCTGCTTCCTCTGGGTACCTTTAGTATGTTCCTCGATCCCAAGATCACTGCATATGGTCTTTGTCTTGTCAAAGATCTCCATAGCTTTTTCTGAACAGCGACAATTTTTGAGTGCATCATGCACTGCAGTTTTAAACTGCATTGCTTGAGCCAAGTCAACACTCTCCCTTTGCAAATACTTGTGCAGGCCTTCTGTGACTGAGAACAGTTTTTGGAACATTACTAGCATGTACACAGTGGCAAATCTGCAGAGCTTACTCTGCAGTCCAATAGCTAATGGTGTTGAGATGTTTTGAAGTGTCTGGATCACTGCAGGGAGGTTTTTCAGGATTGCATTGATGGAGTCAATCTGGCATGACCAGCGAGTTCTGGACAGCTGGACAAGTTCCCCCTCTCCAATTCCAAGCTGGTTCTTCAAAGCTTTCAGCTTATCATGGAAAACAAGTGATGTGCTAAAGAAACACTCTCCAGCATGTCAAACACATCACAGGCTTCAGGGATGGCTTTGCAAGTGTGACAAAGAACCAAATTTAGTTCATGGGCATAGCAGTGGATATAGATTGCTTCCGGATGTTTTTCCTTAAAGTGAGCTTGAACGTCCCCTACAGCTCCCCTCATCACTGATGCTCCATCATGTGCTTGAGCAACACATGTAAGATGCTCCAGTCCATGTTTGACCAGCTGTGTCTCTATGGTTTCTGTGATGGTGTTAGCATCAAAAGCTTTGAGTTTGCAAAATCCAAGAAATCGCTCTTTTACCATGTCTTGTGAATTCACATATCGAACACACAAAGCAAGTTGCTCTGAATGGTGATCCCTTGCCTCATCCACCATTATGGAATACATTTTCGCTGCTTTGATTTCTTAAACAATCACTGATGTTATGACTTCAGATGTGCTTTGTATCATTTCATTTTGGGATGATGGTGAGAGATAGGTAACACATGATGGTGGTTTGTATGATTGAAATGGATCAAATTCCTCAAGCAGCTGCATGCACTCCATGAAGTTCCCTTTGTTATCGCTTTCTTCCCCCTTTTTGTGACCTCGAAAAGCAATTCCCTGCTTTCCCAGAAACGCTGTCACTGCTGCTACACGACGAAGATATTCTCTACGTTGGACAATTTCACTGACATTTGCAGCTTGCAGCAGTTCTGTTACATTGCCATGAACTTCAGTTGCTTTAAAACTCATCCAAGAGATCACTGAGCTCTTATGTATGGCAGAACTCTCATGCTCTCTAAAGGAATCTAGGGCTCTTTTCCAGTTTGTAAACCCTGTAGTCAGTAGGGAATCTCTTTGGTCTCTTGGCTGTTTTGGTTTGGAATAGAGTCTGCACATAAAGCAGAATGCAGCATTTTTCTGCACAGAATATTCCAGCCACTCAAACATTTGAAACCAGCTTTGTTGGAATGCCCGTTTTTGAGTACCAATCTGGCTGTGTGGGAACTGGTAATTTTGGACTTGCTTTGGACCGGTTTGTGGGTTCCCTAAGTCAAGGACTTCTGGGACATGTGTACTGGTGCCACATGCTTCCTGGCTTTTCTCTGCCTCATGTCTGTTTCCTTCCCCTAACACTTCAAATTCCTCAGGTTGTTCTAAGTCACTTTGCTTTTCTCCCTCTTCTGTACTCCCTTTCTTGTCTGTGGTATTAGGAAATAAATTACACCACAATACTTGAGATTTGAACAAACTCTAACAAACCCTAACCCTCAACTATTAAAAGTAAATTATTTTTTGCAACATTCATTCATTTATGCATATTCTAAAGTTTTCTTTTAAAAGCACTTGATAAAGTAAGTGGTGATATGCTGTGCTGTGTAAACTCAATAAAGGATTGTTTATTAGCTGATCAGTTGGCTCCAGTGGAAAACACACAATTTTAGGGCAGTGACCAGGGTTAAGAAACTGCTTTAAACTACCATCATAAAGTATTGTACTAAATTCTGGCTATCCACAACGTCCACCTTCTAGCTAACTAGTTAACTGCTAGTTAGCTAAATGGATTTTCATTCATTATAGCTTACAGTCCTACAATCCCAAATTATTAAACACAATTTGAAAATGAAATAGTTATTAGCTTATCAGGTACATCAGGGCATGTTGAACATACTAACTATAACTATAACTAGCTATAACTATAACTAGCTATATAATTTTTTTTTTCTCAAACCTTCATTACCTAAGCTATCTAGGTTAACTAGCTAGATAGGTTAACTAACTAGGTTAGCTAACTAATTCCGAAGCTGACTAGTGACAAGCTGCATTTTATTAAGCACACAGTGGGTTTGATCTGTGTTTTTTGATTCTGAGACGTGTGTTTTTAACCAGCTATCAGATAGCTCAACAAACAATGTCATCACAGTTTACATAGTTAACTACCGTTACCTTTCTCCTTGAAAAAACGCCGTATATCCATTTTCTTTCACTGTCAGCTACTTGCAACCTGCTGCCAAAAATGGCTAGAGCACATGTGCGCTCCCCCACGGGGGTGGGGGTGGGCTCTCCTCCGCGCCCACAAAACCAGCAAGCTGATTGGCTGTTTCTCCTGAAAGGCGGAACTTTATCCTTGAAGCGGCACTATGATTGGCGTTAAGAGATTTCCTATTCTCACAGCAGCATTGGCCTCCTCATTAATAGTACAGCTGAGCGAAAAGGTTCGGGGCTACTGGATAATCATTCGGGGCTGAAGCCCCGGAAGCCCACCCCAGGCGACGCCCCTGGCTGATGTCATGATTTTCCATGGCTTTTTGCACCTCTCTTTCTTCATGTGTTCAATACTTTTCCCTGTGTCATTTCTCAATGTTACACAACTTAATTTATGGACATCTATGGTTTGATTTCTTTGCGTGAGTGGATTGGATGGGTTGTTACCGACATTTGGTGAGAATTCGAAGTCAATAGCACTAAGTAAAATATATTCATTGGTGATGTGTTCAATACTTATTTCACCTGCTGTATTTTATAATTACTTGTATTAATTAGCATGTACATCATGTGCTAATGCTTTGGTTTTATATAATATTGCTGCAATGCTTAGTTTATCTTCTTGCAAGTAATTTATTTTTACTAGCAAGCTGAAACAGGTTTCAGTTTCACAAAGGGCAATTGCACTTGTTTTTTTTTTTTTTTAATTAAATGGTTAAGATTGAAATAAGGTTATTCAGAGTGGTTTGATGAGAAGGGCTCTATTCTAGAGAATCTTACAGAGTCAGAATTGTTCACAGTGGTGGTGATAAGAATGAGACGTCCACCTCAAAAAGCTCCCTCACAGAAAGTTATTACATAAAATGGTTAGGAATATGTAGGCTGATGTTGGAGGGTGTTGTGAGGCAATTCTTTTCAGATTCTCCACTATTTTCCATTATCAATATTCCATTTAAAACTCAGGGGACATGTGTAGGTTCACTGGTGGTTTTGGAATGTCTATTTTTGTGTTGTAATCATGGCGACCCCTGGTTCCTATCACCACCACTGTAAAGAAATCTGAACCACTTCACACCAAACCCCTCTGAATCTCTGTTTACATCCAACTGACTAAATTATGGAGAAAAACATTATTACCAGGCAGACTTAACACTTTGAATTAACTGAACCTCAAATAATAAGCTGACAGAGTGTAAGACAAAAATGTTTATTCTGTTAATTTACTGTTAATAGTTCATTTAACTTTAAAACAGTCAAATAACTAACATTTTCAAGTTCAATCACTATTGTTTTTTAAGGCAGCATGGACAGGCTGAGGAAGGAGGAAAGGGTTCGTGATAGACTGAAAGTACGACCGAGAGATGATGGAGGTTTTTTCAGTTTCCTGTGGTCTCTCTCTCTCTCTCTCTCTCTCTCTCTCGCTCGCTCGCTCTCTATCTCTCTGCCTCAACATGTGGCATATAACACATTGATTCTTCACATTTCTCTCTTTATACATGCAAAGGAATGATTTTTCACTCATACAAAAGTAAGTATGGTTTCCCACAAGCTCTGTTCTAGGATCAATTTTATTCTCATTATTTGTATTTTCACGGTTATTTATGTGGAAGAATGGCACGTTTTTATACACAACTGTTTAATAGTAATATCTATTCATATACAGTATCCTTCACTCGGAAGATGCGGTAGATTTGAGTTTAAATGGAACTCTGTGGAAAAACGAATCATCACGAGCTAGAAGGTTAATTAGAGGAAGTCTTTCAACCAGTTACAAAAACCTCTAGGCCAGTCTAGGCCAGAAGTCACCAACCTTTCAGCCCATGGACATTCATTTTCCAACCCAAATTCAACGCAAAAACACCAACCATGGATCTCACACATGCACAATATGAACATATACATATTTTAACAATGTTTTTATTTGTCAGACCAACACAAAACAACTTATTAAAATGATTTTGAATTAATAGGTTCAAAACTTTGGGAGAGACTTTCTTGAATTTTACTCATACATTTTATATGAGTTTATTCATATAAAAGAAGACTAGATGATTTTTATAAACAATTTTTTTGCAAATAAAGCAGAGGAGAGGTAAAAGGCAGTCATCTCACTGCACTGTCCAACAGTGAACTGTCAGCTCATAGTTGCATGATTCATTGTTTACTGATGATTGGAAAGGATGTGACACATTACATTTCAGTACATGTAGCCACCAAAAGCAACCTCAGACTGCTTCTGTGGTTCAATGACTTATTTCAGTTCTTAAAGGACACAGTGTATAGGGGTTTATGATTCAGAGACTTAATGGTACGACATGGCCCAGTAATTCAGTGTAAAACGTTTGAAATTATATATTTTACTCTTTTGTGCAAATTTACTAAAAGATTATGATCTACTTTATTATCAGGCACTTGATTATCATATACCATCACCATTTTAGGCTTGCAGCACAGTCAACCTCCAACACTGCAGTGAAGAGTCCTCTGGTGCGTGGTGTTGTGCTGTAGAGGCTTGTGACTAACCGAAGTAGGGACAATTCAAGATTCACTTTTATTAAATGTCTCCACCAGTTAGTACAGCTGAAGAAGTTCTCCTACTAGTAACTTGATATTCTGCATTATGTGAAGCCAATAAACAAAAACACAAAGACAAATGGTGAATGGGCAGAAAATACAGAAGACGTACAATGTCACATTCACAAGTGTATAGTGCACAGATAAAAACCATTCTTGAATCTATTGGTTCTGGTTCGGATTTGCCAGTACCCCTTTCCACATGGCAGAGACTGAAGCAGGGAATGGCTAGGATGTATGGGGTCAGAGGAGATGTTGCTGGCTTTACTCAGACATCTCTTGTTGTAGATGTCGTGTATGGGTAGAAAGTCAGCAGTTGTGATGTGTTGGGCAGTTTTCATCACCCTCTGCAGGGCCTTGTGTTTAGTAGCAATGCATATCAAGTGGACCTTTAGACGTTGCAAACTTCTGCAGGACTTGTTGTGGCAGGTTAACTCTTCTTCGGTGGAAGTGAAGGCATGTGTGATGTGTTGAGTGACCTGATGAGATCCTTGGCTATGTGGACACTGAGGAGCTTGAAGCTGCTCAACTTTTCCAATAACATCCCTTTGATGCTCAGTGGTGCATGCACTCTACTCCACCTCCTAAAGTCAATATTCATCTCCTTTTTTTCGCTAAAATTGAGAGATTGTTGGTAGTGCAACACTCTGTAAAGAGCTTCACTTCCTCACTATATGGTCCCACAACATTGTTATCATAGTGTGTTATCATATTTGTGATGTTACTGATTATTGTTGTATGGTCGGCAAACTTGACAGTTGTGTTGGAATTGTGTTTTGTGACACAGTCATAGGCGTACAGCATGGGTTAGAGGATGCGGTCTTGTGGACTCATCCTAACAGACTGTGGCCTGCAAGTGAGGAAGTCCATAATCCAACTGCACAATGTGTAACTTATTCCAAGAATGTTCAGACTGGAAACAGGATGATGGTATTGAAAGCAGAGTTGAAATCAATAAACAGCATTCTCACATATGTGTTCACTGCATCATCAGTAGATCTGTTTGTGTGATAGGCAAACTGATGAGGGTCCAAAGTGTTAGGAATGCCTTTCCGGGTTGAGACCTACATCAATATGTAATAAGGCCTGCATATACAGTGTATCACAAAAGTGAGTACACCCCTCACATTTCTGCAGATATTTAAGTATATCTTTTCATTGACAACACTGACAAAATGATACTTTGACACAATGAAAAGTAGTCTGTGTGCAGCTTATATAACAGTGTCAATTTATTCTTCCCTCAAAATAACTCAATATACAACCATTAATATACTAATATACTATATTAAATAATATATAAAAAGTGAGTACTTATAGTGTTTATAATCACCTACCCCACTGTACATCTTACCATCATGACCTCCAAGCCACCATTTATCATTCCCACATATACACAGTCAACCCCCCCCTCTGTTTTGAGCGATGCAGCTGTGAGGTCCATGCAGTGTGCTGTTAGTCCCTGTAGCATGATAGGTGAATCTGGTCGGCTGCTAGGAAGCCAGCTTTCAGTAAAAGTGAAAATCCGTCGTGAGCCATTGGCCTACTTCATCTTGATCAAGTAATCAGGCACTTGTGAGTAGCAGGCTAGGGGGTTGTAGTGTAGTTAGCTTCACTAGTCTAGCCTGGACACCTGGTCACCTACCCAACATTTGTTTATGTTCGCCTGTCATGATTGTCTTATGGTCTGACGTGAGGCCTCAATCAATGGGGCCTCTGGGGCGAACAATGGGCAGCAATACTTCAAGACATAGTAGGATGAATGTGAAGACCTTACCGATTTTCTGATGTCCAGTAATGCTTGCCAGTTGCAGACAATATTTGACTTGCATATCCTTAACACACAATGTGTGAAATATACAAAATACACAATTAATGCTGCACATTAGCAGGAGAAGGAGTCTACCTGCAGCTGTCTCCAGCATTGATGGAAGTTATATAACTCATAGATGAGGTACCTGATTGGTAAGACATTTACTAATAAAATAAAATAAAAAAATAAATCATCATGAGCTGGACGCTAGTTACAGAAAACAAGAGCAGCCTTAAAACTTTGAGTTAACTGAACTTCAGATCAGTTGACAGAGTGTACGGCACTATAAGTAGTTCAGTTAATTTTAAAGCAGTCAACTCTGAGAAAGGGTGGTGGCTTGAGAATTTATAAGGAAGCAGACTCTAGCTGTAGTATGAAAATGTGGTTTTCCTGTGAGATAGTATGGTTCTCTCACTCTACAAGTTAGAATCTGATATATAATACATTTACACTTTCACACAGATTTATCTCTTCATATATGCAAATGAGCAATTTTCCACACATAAAAAAGTAGGTATGGTGTCCCTCAAGACGCTGTTCTAAGATCATTGTTATTCTCACTATTTATAATTTAAGTGCATTTATTAAGAGATCCTTATTAGTCCCACAACGGGGAAATTTCACCTCCGCATTTAACCCATCTGTGAAGTGAAACACCACATACACTCTAGTGAGCACACACACATACACACTAGGGTGCAGTGAGCACACTGGCCCGGAGCGGTGGGCAGCCCAATCCACAGCGTCCAGGGAGCAGTTGGGGGTTAGGTGTCTTGCTCAAGGACACCTCAGTCACGTGCTGTTGGCTCTGGGGATCGAACCGGCAACCTTCCGGTCACGAGGCTGAATCCCTAACCTCCAGCCTGTTTCTTTACAGAGTCCTTTTCCAGTGACGGTGAAGACAGTTCTGGTGAGCTGGTCTTAAACCGACTGTTATATAAAATACTCAAGACAGATGGAGAAGTTACAGTAACCACTGAGCCCAGAGCAAACATATTGCTTTGCAGAAAGGTTCAAACTTTATGTAGCCCGGGGAAAAGGTACCACACAGGACACAATAAATTCTTTCTGGGGCTCGTTTATTTGCTTGTTACTTTGTTTGGAAAAGTATTGTTCTTGTTTTGCTTGCTTATTTTCTTTCCAAAAATTGTATTCGGTTTTTATAAAGTTTCATATGGATTTCAACCCCATGAGGGCGCACTTTATCTTGAGGGAACACAGTACAAACTAGAGTGTAATATACATAAGACCAAATAAATACGGCAGTGCTTTACGACTGTAAAACAAAGAAATACAAAAATAGTGAGAAGAACCAAATCACAAAAGTAGAGCCACTAATAAACGGTACAGAGAAAACAAACAGAAACTCACATCTCAGGTACATTAGAGACTCCCTTTTCACAGTTAAACTGCTCTCAACTGCGTACACATAGTTCTATATTCAACACAAGAGATTTACAGTTTTAAAGTTACAGAATATTATTACAAATATCGTCAAGAACATCTAAGATCTCTGCTGGAATGGGAGAGCCAGCTGAATATGATCTCATACACCTCAAACCATATGTAAACGTTTTATTTTTTGTATAGGTGAAAAAGATGGTCATCTCTACCTTACAGGAACACTGTGTAATAGTGTATCATCTATATTCTACTTCTGGGGTTAAGGATGAAATAATTACCAGTGGATTTCTCCCTCCGAGACATTTCTAACTCCACCACGCAATCTGTACAAAACCATGCGCTCTGACGACAAACTCTCACTAGAGACGCTCAAACCACGCGATAAGTCGAGTTTCTTAAAGGGCCGGTGTTCATTTACCCACCACATTTACAGTTACAGAAAGGATGCTGATAACAAGAAGGATATTGTTATTTTCCTAACTGAAAGCTCTGAAATAACAATTTTATTTCCCACCTGGCTACATTCTCCCCTGCAACCAGTCAGTGTCCTCAATGACTGCATCTTAGTTTGAAACAGACATCCTGGCTTCTTGCAACGCCTTCTCAAACAAAGCCGTGCCCAGATTAGTCAGAACTTGGGAAAGCATATCTGTACACACCGCAACTGCATTACATGTGGATTTGGGTAAGTGATAAGGATTGGGGTGGACTCCTGCATTAGTCCACTTGCTCCTTCTGATGGCAGGAACAGGAGTACCTGTTTCCTCACCTAAAACCTGAGAATCACCGGTTGCTAATTCAGCCTCCCATACACTCATACCCTCTGTGTCAGTCACTACACTCACATTTGGTGTGTGAGTAGGATTAGGCAGGGTGACCTCTTCAATTACCACAAAGTCCCTGTGGGATAAATCAGGTTCTGTGTCTGTGTCTGGCAAACACCAGAACGCTTCCCTTATTAGTCCTAGGTTTGGGAACTGGAGTTTCACATGGACGTAGATCTGACCTATGTACTCTTTTAATCGGACCGCCCTCCACAGGTTCTACAGTATGTGTAGTATCCTGAATGTCGACTACTCTATACAAAGTAGGACTCCAAGCATCTTGGATTTTATTTCTGCCAGGGGGTCGGTGACGAAGGTACACCACTTGCCCTACATCAACGGGAGGACAAAACACTCTCTCATTTTGAAATGAGATCCTCTCGGCCTTTCTGCTCCGAATACTCTTTTGCACGTTCATGCGCCACCCTAAGTCTCTCCTGATGCACCGCAAGCCAATCCTGCCTACTGTCTACACCGTCCTCACGAGCCAAGAGTGCATCTAAAGGCAAATGTGGCTGCGTTCCAAAAAGCAAATAATGAGGTGAATACCCTGTGGTAGAATGCGGTGTCACATTGTATGCATAAACCAATTCAGGCAAACACTCAGGCCAACGTTTTTTCTTTCCTGGAGGGAGGGTGCGCAGCAAATCATGTAGAGTTCGATTATATCTCTCACACTGTGCGTTTCCTTGAGGCCTATAAGGAGTTGTCCGTGACTTTTTGACTCCATACAGCTTACACAATTCAGCAACGACTTCACTCTCAAAATTTCGACCTTGGTCGGAGTGAATTCTCTCTGGAATTCCATATTTCATAAACCACTCTTTAAGTAGCACTTTTGCAGTAGTATCTGCTTTTTGGTCCTTAGTGGCAAACGCCTGTGTGAATTTACTGAAAATGTCTGTAACCACCAGAACATTTTCACGGCCATCAGAAGCTGGCTCCAACACCGTGAAGTCCACGGCCACTACCTGAAGAGGCCTAGACGCCAAAAATGCCTTTACAGGAGCCTGGATCTTTGGCTGTGGCATTTTGGTGAGAATGCACCTCTGACACCCTTTCACCCATGTCTCAACATCCTCAAACATGCCCACCCAGAAACAACGCTGTCTTAATAGACTAAGCGTTCGCTCAATACCTTGGTGCCCCATTTGATCATGCACGCTCTCCAACACCTGGTCTCTCAAACCAATAGGTATTAGCAACTGCCAACATTCACCATGATGAGGGTCTTCTATGACACGGTACAACGACCCATTTCTCTCTCGAATGTATCTCCACTGTTTTAGGATCCTGCTTTTAGGAACTCTACTCAGCCCTACCCTCTCCCTATGACTAGGCTTCTCCCCCCTCTCCCAAAAGTCCATAAACTGCCTGAGAGAGGAATCAGACTTTTGAAACTCTTCCAACTGTTCAACTGTGTACCCAGGCAATGCAGGTGTGCAGCCTTGGGTATCATTGGTTTCAGCAAACTCTGGTCCACAAGCACGTATCTGTCGTATTTTACAACATTCAATCCCAGCAGAGATGAGCTCTGGGTCTAGGGAAGTTCCTTGCCTCATAAAATTACAGATAGCCACACCATCATACAAATCTTCATCAGAACCCACATCAAGATCTGTTTCAGGCTCCCCTGCAAATTCCTGTCTGGAGAGAGCATCAGCTGCCGTATTACTGTATCCGGGTGTAATGATGTACGGCATCCCTACACATTACCATCTAAGTAACCTGTGTGTGCATACTTACCTGTTGCAATTGGGCACTGTTCATACTTACCTGTGGGGTTCTAAAAGAGTACCTATGGGTTAGCTCTGCTTATACTTACCTGGGTGAGTTCATCCTCTGTAGAAGGGGAGGGGGCTGGTGGACCTACATGAACGGGGACAATGTGCATTATTAATTGTGCTGGGGTTATAATGTACTGCTGAGGTTTTATTGGACATTGGGTATATGTTTGATTTTACCTTTGCCCATGTTTATTGTTTATTGTACTTTTTGTGTATATACTGATTATGTAACTTACCTGTTATCAAACATGGTATGTACAAGGGCGGTGCTTAGCATATAAATACCTACCTGATATGGAGGTTGGGAGAGAGGTTGGATGGCTGACTCTGAGCTAGACTGTGGTAGACAGTCTATCCATTGTTTGTGACTTTCATGACTTTGTAGTCATTTAGTCTTAATCCTCTGATGAGAGGTTATTTGTTTTTTGTTTATTATTTTTTTTGTCTTGCGTGCTTGTAAATACTTGCACTGTTGTGGTAGAAATAAATTCACACTCTAAAGGATCCTCTACTTTCCTGCAATTTTTACATTCGGCTCATCCTGTGCCCAAGGCTAATCGCCCAACACTACCCATAAAATGTATTTTGTGGATACCGATCCGGTAGACATGACCCGCACTTTATCACACCGGGTCTATACTTCACTTCAAAATCAAAAACAGACAACTGTGCTAGCCACCTCTGTTCTATGGCTCCTAATTTAGCCGTAGTGAGATGACAGAGAGGATTGTTGTCTGTGAAAACCACAAACCTTGAGCCCAGCAAGTAACCCCTGAACTTTTCCGTGATGGCCCACTTCAAGGCTAGAAGCTCAAGCTTCATACTGCTGTAGTTACGGTCATTCTTTTCAGCGTTACGTAGCCGTCTGCTGGCATATGCGATAACCCGCTTAGTGTTTTCTTGCTGCTGATACAGTACAGCACCCAGGCCCTTATTGCTGGCATCAGTCTCCAGTATAAAAGGGCGTGTAAAATCTGCAAACCCCAACACAGGAGCAGTGGTGAGCTTCTCTTTCAATTGCTCGAAAGCATTCTGACACTCGTCATTCCACATGGAACGCAACAGAGTGTTTGTCTTGGAATGTCTTCCATTTCTTATACAGGAATTTACCAAATCATGAAAGGGACCTGCCACTTTAGAAAATCCTTGAATAAATCGCCTGTAGTAGCTACAGAACCCTAGGAATGACTGTAATTCCTTGACAGTCTGAGGGATCTCCCAATTTTTTACAGCAGCTACTTTACTTGGGTCAGTCCCAACACCATTTGCTGACACCTGATGACCAAGAAACCAAAGGGTGTAGTGAACGCGGTCTTGTGCCTGTCCCTCTCATGCATAGCTACTTGGTGATACCCACTTGCTAGGTCAATTGTTGAGAAGAATTTCGCTCCCCTGAGAGCATCAAAGCTCTCGTCAATTCTAGGCAAAGGAAAGGCATCACGTTTGGTCTTGGAGTTAAGTCGCCTATAATCCACACATAGTCTGAGACTACCATCAGGTTTCCGGACCAGTACTATTGGCGAAGCATAGGCACTAACACTTTCCTGTATTACACCCTTTTTCAGCAGTTTGGAAATGTGCTCACGAACTTCTCCGTACTGGGTAGGGGATATACGTCTGTATGGCTGCGCTACGGGCACATCAACTGTCAAATGTATTTCATGTTGGACCTTTTCAATGTAACCTAAGTCTTCATCCTCAACAGCAAATATGCTGGAATATTTCTCAAGCAGTACACGAAGTTGTCCCTGCTGCTCAGGAGTACCTCCTACTCGTACTTTATCTAGAACTGACGTGGAGTCAGGCTGCTGTGTTCCATTTACATCCAGTGTGATATGCTCAATGTCAGTGGAAATTCTCTGGAATTTAACTTCACATGACTCATCTGCTTTGACCTGCTATAGAGGACAGAATGCCTAGCCTAGTCCTAGACTGTAACCAAAGGTCTTCTTGAGACATATTAATAACCTGGACAGGGAACAAATGCCTCCGAGATGACACCAAGGTGGGCACTACAATAAGTCCCTCTGGTAAAGGGGTATTTACTGGCTCTAGGAGTAACAAAGAACCATCATCCTTCACAGTTCTATGCCCTCTAGCCATGACTGTTGACACAGATGAAGCTGGTACATGAACCACATCTTTGCCTGACACCCGAGCGAAAACAGCCCTGTCCACTACATTTACAGTCTGCATTTTCTGAAAAGCTTGCCGCCAATCAGAATCAAGTTTGCCATCCAAGGTGGTGTCAAATTCTGCTTGCACCATCTGCCTACATCTACTGATGATATTCATCCCAATAAGGCCTGGAACAGATGAGTTGTTCTGAGTATCTTTCACTACAAGAAACCCACAGTTTGGCAAAGTTACACCCATAGTTTCCACATCTAGCTCTAGATAACCAAGATAGGGTATATTTAAGCCATTAGCTGCTGTGATTTTTAACCACCCAGATGTAGAAAGTACATCTTTTTCCTCACCAAACAAACAATCTCTGAAAAAATTCTCAGTAATTGTACTGACCTGGCTACCAGTATCCAATAAACAGGATGCTAGCACACCCCTGATCCTCAACTCTAGGACTGGACATTTTCCCACTGCTCGCTCTAGAAGCCTACTCTGGGATGGACTGACTTTAGATGAGCCTACTGCATCCCCTCGCATTGCTTGGCTCATAGCAACCGAGGGCTTCCATTTCCCTGAGCTGTGACTTGCTCTAAGGGCTTTTTAGCCTTCCCATCATGCTTCAGTGTACATTTCCTTGCAATATGACCCACCCCATTACACCTAAAACATATGGGCTGTCCATCCTCTGTAAACTTTGGTGTATTTCTAGGTCTGCTTTCAGTACTGCAGACACTCTTTGGGACCCCAGGTGTTGCTAGTTTCCTAACAGCTTTGGTAAGTTCAGAGATTGCTTGGTCTTGTTCTGCTATCCGCTTCTCTTGTTGCGTTACTACTTTAAGTATAGCTTCTAAAGTAGTGGCATGCTCATCCTGAGTAGAAATGGTTGAGCAACCTGCCTCATCAGCGATTTCTGAGTGCACTTGCCTGTGCCTAACTGCTCGGGGGCCATAGAACTTGTTGTCTTCCAGTGACCACAACATAGCCTCATTACGAACCTCAAGAAGACTTGACTCAGGCTTTTCCCTTACAAATTTTCTGAGTTCTCTCCTAAGAGAAGCATCCCTCAACCCTTCAATGAATTGATCTCTGAGAATAGTCTTTTCATTGGACAGTGTGTCCAGTGACTGTTTTGTAACTGATTTCAAAATCTGTGATAAAGCATGCCTGTCTCCGTTGATAGAATGTCTGTAAGAGCTGAGAAGCACTGCGCTTCTCCCCAAACGCATTACGTAAGAAGCTGAAAATGTCGCTAGGTTGGCTAAGATCACTACTCATACACAACCGTACTTCTTCTAAGGCCGACCCTTTTAACAATGAGATTAAGAAATCAACCTGCTCGTCTTGTGACTGCTCTCTGGTTCTGAGAACCCTTCCTACTTCTTCAATGAATTCTTCAACAGACCTTCCATCCTTGCTATATTCCCCACAAAAAGTCTTAATATGACGTTCTCTGGGAACATAGATGTATGAATGCGTAGAACCATTCCCAGCCCCAGCCCTATCGGCCCGAAGTTCTTCTCAGCACTGACTAAGCTCTTGTAACTGATGTTGCATTTGTTCAAGGGTTGGACCCTGTACTCTTTGCTGACCTGGGGCTTCATCATCACCAGGCTCTTGAGACATTTTGTGAAGAAGGTACTATATGACCAGTTCACTGCAAGAGTCCTCGAGAATTTAACTGATAGTTCACAGTGTCTTAAGGATACAGTCCAATGACACTCTTCCGACAATGCACAGTTCTCCAAGGCAGAGGGTACTTGACACAGGAACACTATTTCAGCTGATGTCACCACGGATGAGCTGACCCTCACTGGTAAGGAACCACCAACCGCATCTGCTCGACTTGCCACCAAAACTGGATGCACTGCAAACAGTCTTCACCACTGCCGTATTTATTATCAACTATCTGGTTCTACCTTAGCAGAGCAAAACAAAAGCAAACCCCACTCCTGGTACCAAAATTGTGTAGCCCGGGGAAAAGGTACCACACAGGACACAATAAATTCTTTCTGGGGCTCGTTTATTTGCTTGTTACTTTGTTTGGAAAAGTATTGTTCTTGTTTTGCTTGCTTATTTTCTTTCCAAAAATTGTATTCGGTTTTTATAAAGTTTCATATGGATTTCAACCCCATGAGGGCGCACTTTATCTTGAGGGAACACAGTACAAACTAGAGTGTAATATACATAAGACCAAATAAATACGGCAGTGCTTTACGACTGTAAAACAAAGAAATACAAAAATAGTGAGAAGAACCAAATCACAAAAGTAGAGCCACTAATAAACGGTACAGAGAAAACAAACAGAAACTCACATCTCAGGTACGTTAGAGACTCCCTTTTCACAGTTAAACTGCTCTCAACTGCATACACATAGTTCTATATTCAACACAAGAGATTTACAGTTTTAAAGTTACGGAATATTATTACAAATATCGTCAAGAACAGCTAAGATCTCTGCTGGAATGGGAGAGCCAGCTGAATATGATCTCATACACCTCAAACCATATGTAAACGTTTTATTTTTTGTATAGGTGAAAAAGATGGTCATCTCTACCTTACAGGAACACTGTGTAATAGTGTGTCATCTATATTCTACTTCTGGGGTTAAGGATGAAATAATTACCAGTGGATTTCTCCCTCCGAGACATTTCTAACTCCACCACGCAATCTGTACAAAACCATGCGCTCTGACGACAAACTCTCGCTAGAGATGCTCAAACCACGCAATAAGTCGAGTATCTTAAAGGGCCGGTGTTCATTTACCCACCACATTTACAGTTACAGAAAGGATGCTGATAACAAGAAGGATATAGTTATTTTCCTAACTGAAAGCTCTGAAATAACAATTTTATTTCCCACCTGGCTACATTTACATTCAAAAAGATTCAGAGAGTTTATGTACTCAGTGTGATACTATGCAGTTTTACTGCATGGTGGCTACTCTGATTGTTCAGCTATTAACACTAGAAGTCCCAGAGAGGGGTCATTTAACATTTCTACCTCTGGAACCCAGAGACGGGTCGAGTGACCTGAAGGATTTTAGCTAACATCCTATAATCACCGTCTTTTGTTCTGTAAATAAGGCCATTACTGGCGACCCACAGGGGGTTGTTGTTTGCCATTGAGTTTAGCTATTTAGTTTCTAGTTAGTTCTATTCAGTTTATTGTATTTGAAAATATAAAGATTATACATTTTGTATTTAGTTTAGTTTTATTTGAGTAAAAAAGCAAACAATGAATTATTTATTTTTTTATTTTAAATAGAGAATTAGAAATTTTACAGCAAGGTACAGCTGTGAGTAATGACCAGAAGCATTTGTGTCAAGAGGACTGAAATTTCAGCGTGAAAAATTTAAGAACAACTCTTATTTGTTTCCATGCTTTTTATTTTTGTTATAAAAATAATACAAAAAATACAAGGAATAAAACAATTCCACACATATTTACAATAGTCTGCAGTGGAGGGCTGCGTGTGTGTGTGAGTGGCATTTCTTTGTGTGGCTAGCATTTCAGCACTCACTCAGCAGTCTGTCTGTACTGTCAGAACATACCTGGCACTGCCAGGGTTTGTCCCTGGTACATTTGCCACACGTGCATTTGTAGCAGTCGACACATCTCACAGTTGCACAATTGTTCGTGCATCGATGGTTGACCTGACACTTCGCCCTTTTGCCAGGGCTGGGTGTGGAAGGTTGTTGCCGAAGCAGGTTCTCCTTGCGTGCCTTCTTCTCACTCACATGAGAGTCACCCAACTCTTTTGCAAGCTCAACCAGGAAGTCCACCCGTCTCTCCTGCACCCAAGTGCATGCCTGATAAAGCACATGCGCATTTAGTGCTGCCATGTCAATCATGTTGTAGAACAAGGCGACTGGCCATCTCCGTGTTCCTGCACGCACGCTGTACTCCCGCATTTGGTCCATTACATCCACCCCACACTTTGTGTTGTATTGTGTGACCGTGTTTGGCTTCCTTTTGGTGGTATCCTCAGTCTCAACCACACTGTGCATGCTGCTGAGAATGTAGGCGACCTTCTTCCATTTGGGTGCATACACTGTCAGTGTTACACCAGTGGTTGAAAACACCTGAGTGGTGAATTCAGTGCGGTCCATCTGTCTAGCGGATTGAGGAATTTCCTGGCGACTCTTGTTGACTGTGCCGAGGATAGTGGTTTTCCGGCTAAGCAGTCGTTGTGCAAGTGAGAGTGATGTAAAGAAATTGTCCGTGGTTACAGTTCTGCCCTTGTCCATGAATGGTTCCATCAGCCTCATCACTACAGTCTCGGACAGTCTCTCCCCGTTGGGACGACTGGGGTCCTTGCCAAGATATGGGAGGACATTACAGATGTATTTGATTTCAAGTCGCAAGCCACCCAAAACTTAATACCAAACTTGTCTGGTTTTGTTGCACTGTATTGCAGAAAACAGCAGCGAGTCTTTGACGGGAAAAGCTGTTCATCAATAGTGATGTGTCGACCAGGGTTGTAGGATGCGATGCAGTTGATGACAAATGATCTCCACACATCAGAGATTGCAGCAAACTTATCGGTCTCCGCTCGCTCACTGCGTGTGAACATGTCATCAAAGCGTAGGTGTTGCATGATGTCTTGGAAGCGGTTTCGGGCCATAGTTGCAATGATCCTTGGGTTTGCAAGGTTTGCTGACCAGCTGTCACGTAGTGGTGGAACCTTGGTCACCCCCAACATGATAATGACTGAAATAAATGCCATTAGTTCTGGGAGATCCATGAACCAATCCACCTGCTCTGTGTGACGTGCATGTTGTGTCGTCCATTCTTGAATGCTACGAAGCTATGCTTGATGCTACATCAAGAGTGATAAAACAGAGGAAGCTCTGAAGGCGACTCCGGACACTAGCTCTTGGCTCTCCATCTGTAGGGTACGGTTCTATTGGGGTGAAATGGAGACGTTTCCCCACTTGTTCTTCACGCCACACTGTACCATCTTTTGCGGTCTCTGTCGGCTCACTCGCCAACCGAGTCTCCTCATCTGCAAGATAAATAATTAAAAATTAACATTTTGTTTTGGTTCTAAATAAAAAAGATAGTCAGAAAATGGAAATATGTAATTTGAGAAATCTAACCTGAAGACAGCTCAGAGTCCGAATCTGGTTGAAGGACTATGTCTTCTCCATCTGAGTCACAAGGGTTGGTGTTACTCAGGATCCGTTCCAATGCCTGTTGAGTGGTGAACCTTCTCTGCATTTTGTTTCTTGTGAACAAAATAGGTGAAGCAGTCACCTATTTATCCCCCACAGCACAAAAGGCTGCATGCAAATTTGCTAAGGTGTTAGCAACCTTATGCATGTCCCCTGCACAACAATGCAGCTGGGGGGTGGACAGACACTCAGGAGCAACTTACATTCTTTTGCTCACACCCTTTTGCAAGAGGTTGAGGTGGATCAACACAATTAATTTGTTTTCTTTTTTTAAACTGTCATTTTGAACCCACTTCTTCCACATCTTTTAAAAAAACTTTTGCATATTTCTTGAAACAGATTGTATGTTTTGCAAACTATATGTACATTTGCCTAAATGATCTGTATAATGCAGCACAACATCACAGATCAGCAGCGAAAGGTCACATCTTCCCCCATACACTTTATGTATGCTTCAAAACAAAATGTGTGTTTTATACAAATTGTCAGTTCCCTCAAAATGCCCAAAAAAGTCTCTTGAGCTGTGTTTCACATGGGTTCTGAGAAAGGGTGGTGGCTTGAGAATTTATAACGAACTCTAGCTGTAGTATGAAAATGTGGTTTTCCTGTGAGATAGTATGGTTCTCTCACTCTACAAGCTAGAATCTGATATATAATATATTTGCACCTTCACATACATTTATCTCTTCATATATGCAAATGAGCACACAAATTTTCCACACATAAAAAAAGTAGGTATGGTGTCCCTCAAGACGCTCTTCTAAGATCATTGTTATTCTCACTATTTATAATTTAAGTGCAATTATGTAGAAAATGGCACAAGTTATTTTTTTGCAATCAAAAAAAATAATTTTTCAAATGAATTAATGTAGGAGATCCCTGACTGGCGAATTTGAGTTGAAATTAAATGCTTTGTGAAAATGAATCATCATGAGCTGGAGGTACATTACAGGAAATCTATCATCCAGTCACAAAAACTATCTAAAATGAAGAACATAGGTCAGAGATCAATAACTACTTAAAGTATTCTTAAAGGATCCATTGGAGGCTTAGGATGGAGACTAAATGTTGTAATCCAGTGTGTAAACCATAATTAAAAGCTATCAGTATCCTGTAAGCAAAAGTGGAATTGCTTAAAAAAGAGAGATGAGTTGCTGAACCATGCTAATAAAAAAAGAAAAGCAATGTAATCCCTGTTGTGAAGAAGCATGTTTCTTTACAGAGTCCTTTTCCAGTGACAGTGAAGACAGTTCTGGTTGAGCTGGTCTTAAACCGACTGTTATAGAAACAGCACCAATAATACTCAAAGGAGAAAGGTCAAAGATAGATGGAGAAGTTACAGTAACCACTGAGCCCAGAGCAAACAGACTGCTTTGCAGAAAGGTTCAAACTTTGCATTCAAAAAGATTCAGAGAGTTTATGCACTCAGTGTGATACTAAAACAGTTTTACTGCATGGTGGCTACTCTGATTGTTCAGCTATTAAGGCTATGCTGAGCAATAAAGTTAGTGTTGCTCAAAGAGCTGATGCTGTCATGTCACAAACTGAGGTGTGCTGGTTGTAGATATGTGCTGCCTAACCTGAATGCTTCAAATGAAATAGGGAGTCAGCAAAGCCAGGGAACACATGAGAATGCATGCCACTGTTGCAGTGAAATTGGTTCTTGCAAATGCAAAATAAGAAGAGATTCAGAGAATAGTAAAGTGAGTTAAGAAACTCAGTCCAAGTCAGTGGGTGGGGCTCTCTTCCCCTAGAAGTGGTGGGTAAACTGTTAAAGCATGTCCAGAAAGCATCCCAGTTTTCTGCCATTTCCACAGAGGAGGATCAATTAAAATAAGGATGCCTGCTTTGGGAGGTGTATTTAGCCAGTCATACATGAGTAGTACAATAGGCTCTATCTAAACCTGCTGTGAATTATCATAAACCAGCTATTTAGTATATTAAACTATGGTTGAAAGTTTAGTCTTTCATTGTTTAAGGCTGCTGCACTGGGATCTGTGTAACATGGGGAAGCCTGTAATGGTTTAATAGGTTTTATGACTGGGTGTCCTTTGCAGAACCATGGTCTCTGTTGGTTCAGTTCATGTAGGTGTAATTATTGTTTAGAAAATTGGCGATCGGCTGTGTTCTCACAGTTTATACATTTTCTAATTTGGCCTCCCTGTCCCCATTGTCAATGACATTGTTTGATTGTTATGGTTGGGTTGTTCAATAATGTTAGTTATTTAAATGTTATCAAACCAGCGGTTTTCTTCAGCAGGTAATGTCTCTGGAAAAATCACCTTAAACTGTAAACTGTTGAGACCACGTGCAAACATAACTTCAGTCTGTTACAAAATACAGATGTGTTGTTCTGTTTGAGCATAGGTTCGGGGTAGTGTGAGCAAACAGCTAACTGACTTTACAGTGAGGTTTAAAATGAGTTCATTTTACAGCTGCTAAATTTATATTAATGTTTTAGGTCTGATAGTACTAGCCACACCATAGTGTCATGATTGGCCCCTCCCAGTCCTGTGCATTTGCTCCTTAGTTTTGGTTTAAGTCCTGCCCCCTGTTTGGTTACTCCACCCCTGATTGTGTTCACCTGTCCCTCATTGTTCCGTGTATTTAAGCCCTGTGTTTGCCCCTTGTGTTTGCCAGTCTTTGTATCTGGTCTTTGTATGATTGTATTGGTGCAGATGTATTCTGGTTTTTTGTCATGTCTGTCCCCCGATCTGTCCCTGTCGGCTATATGAACCTGGACTATTATGACCACGACCCTGGATTTGCCCATAATAAATCTCGCTTATCTCAGCGTGTGCGTCCGCCTCCTCGCTCCCCCTTACAGAAAGACTGGCCATCACAGGACGCAGTAGATAAGCGAGACTCCAGCATGTGGTTGTTCCGTTGGGACGAAACTCCGGCTGTTTCTAAGCAGCCCGAGTTCGACGTGTCCCAACGCCACCAAGCCGGAGACAGCAAATCCCCTGGCGCCGAGGGAACACAAGCGTCTCGTCGGTCCCGCAAGAAAGCGAAGGACCTTCCCGCCTTGTGTCCGGGCGACGAGAACTCAGGTAAGCGCCTTAGGTCTGCCTGTCTTGAGCGCCGCTGCAAGGAGGAGCGACCTGCAGTGCAAGACGGGGTCAGACGGATGGAGCATTCAGATAACCCGTGCCATGGTACTCGGCTCGCTTTCAAGCGCCACTGCGAGCTGCCAATTGCTCGAGTGAGCCTTGGGAGCAGCCGAGTGGGTCCTGTGTCTGTCTGTTCCACCAGGTTGGAGCTGCTGTCCCCAGCCGGAGCTTCTGATTCTGTGGCCGCACCCCGCGGCACTTCTGATTCCGTGGCCGCACTCCGCGGCAAGCCTGATTCCACGGCCGCCCCCCGCGGCAAGCCTGATTCCGTGGCCGCACCCCGCGGCAAGCCTGTGCCTCCGGACCCAAGGAAACAAGGAAACAAAGAGTGCTGGTACCTACCTCTGTTCGGAGTCTACCATCCAAAGAAGCCGGACAAGATCTGCATCGTCTTCGATTCCAGTGCAGCCTATGATGGGGTGTTGCTCAACGACGTCCTCATTACAGGCCCCGACCTCAATAACAGCTTAGTGGACTTGCTCATGAGGTTCAGGAAAGAAGCGGTGGCTGTCACAGCTGACATTGAGCACATGTTTCATTGTTTTGTGGTGAAAGAGGACCACAGAGAATTCCTTCGCTTTCTGTGGTACCAGAACAATGACATGGCACGTGAAGTCACTGAATATCGGATGACAGTCCACACTTTCGGAAACAGTCCCTCACCTGCCGTCGCTATCTACGGCTTACAAAGGGCTGCTAAAGAAGCGGAAGCAGAGTTTGGTCCTGCAGCGCGAAGATTTGTTGAACGCGAGTTTTACATGGATGATGGGCTGAAATCATTCAGCACTGAAGAAGAAGCCATCAGTGTTGTAAAGCAAACTCAACAAATGCTTGCAGCCTCGAACATCAGGTTACACAAGTTCACTTCCAACCGGCCTGCAATCCTGGAAGCCTTTTCGCCTGATGATCGTGCACAAAATATTGAATATTTGGATCTCTTTGCAGATGACCTGCCTATCCAACGCAGTCTGGGATTGTCCTGGAACATTGCAATGGACACATTCACTTTCCAAATCACCTGTGAGCAGAAACCCTTTACATGAAGGGGGGTGCTGTCGACGGTGAACAGTTTCTACTGTGTCTGATCAGAGCAATAGCGCACCTGATTCACATTGCTCGCACCTTTTCTCGTGCTGCTCCCACCAACAGCTGCCGAGGTTGGCACATCTGCCCACCTTCGGTGGAAGAGATGACACAAGCTAAAGTGTGCATACTGAAGAGTGTCCAGGGAGAGTGCTATTAAGACGAGATCAAGTGCGTACGAGAGAGCTTGAACACTTCTTCTTCAAGCAGCTTGTGTAAACTGAACCCGATTCTTGACTCCGATGGACTATTGAGAGTTGGAGGCCGCATAAAGCACTCAGGCCTAGATTTGGATGACATCAATCCCATCATTGTCCCCGGCCATCATCACCTGTCTGTGCTTCTCATACGCCACTACCATGAAGCTGTGAAACACCAGGGCAGGCATTTTACAGAAGGTGCCATCAGGTCAGCAGGTTTCTGGATAGTTGGTGCAAAACGAAGCATTGCTAGTCTTCTGTTCAAGTGCGTGACCTGCAAGAAGCTGCGGGGAAGAACAGAACAGCAACAAATGGGAGACTTACCAGCCAAGCGGCTGCAGGTAGCGCCGCCCTTCACATACGTCGGTGCTGACGTATTCGGGCCATGGGAGGTTACTTCACGCCGTACTAGAGGAGGACATGCCAATTCCAAGAGATGGGCAGTGATGTTTTCATGCATGTGTGCACGAGTGGTGCACATCGAGTTGATCGAGACGATGACTGCCAGTAGTTTCATCAACGCTTTGAGACGTCTCTTCGCCATCCGAGGGCCTGCACGTCAGATCCATTCCGACTGCGGGACGAACTTTGTTGGTGCCTCACGGGAATTGCAAATGTCCAGCACTGATTCCTCCTCGGAGAGCGTAGAGAGATACCTCAGCAACCAGAACTGCACCTGGGTGTTCAATCCGCCCCATTCATCCCATATGGGTGGAGCCTGGGAGCGGATGATCGGGATTGCCAGGCGCATCCGTGACTGTATGCTACAAGAGCAAAGAGCTCAGTTGACACATGAGGTCTTGTCTACACTTATGGCTGAGGTAACTGCAGTGATGAACGCTCGATCTCTCATCCCAGTATCGTCAGACCCAGAGTCAACTTTGAGACGTAGTTCTACTCAAAGATTCTCAATCAAAAAGAAACGAGTGGCCCATCGCTGTCATCACAAAGACTTTCCCAGGGCAAGATGGACTAGTCCGGAAGGTCGAGGCAACTACTGCTAGGGATGGAAATAAAAAGACTCTCTCTCGTCCCGTCACAGAAGTAGTCCTACTTCTGTCCGAAGAATGCACCAGCAATGTACATAGTTAAATGTGGGTTCTTACGGACCCCAGGCGGGGAGTGTCATGTTTTGCATTTTAATATTTTCTTTTCATGCAATTTTCATTGGTTGCATTTCTGGTAAGACTAATGTACCTACTTTGTCATTATGCCTCTTATTATAAAAATGATTTGAGGGACTTTATTTTGACGATTCGGTTGAATAGGAAGTTTAGTTACAGTTTCAGTTTTGACCTTGCCTGCAGTGGAGACAGCTGCCTTTGTCCACCGCTCCTCATTTGCTACAGTTTATGTTTCTGTGTTTGTTTAAGCAACGTCTGTAAGTATTTTGTTTTTTATAGTTGGTCATATTCATGCTTTGTTACGTATGTCAATGTTGGTGGATTGAAAATGCAGAAGGGAAAGGAACGAAGTATTTTCTTAATGACCTGGCGAACACATGGAGCTTAGCTACAGTGGCTAGTGTTTATTCTTTGCTATTTCTGATGTACGCTTGTATGTTTGTATTTCAGTTTCACAAAAAAGATTGATTCAGTAAAAATCACAAGAAAGAATCTGCTTCTGTGGAGTTTCTGGATCCTTGTTTAGCTGCTTGGATAGCTACTTTTAGCGAGGCCAAGACACTGATCATATGTGGTTCGCTTTGGTGGATGCTTGTCTCTTTGTGGTCGCTGGTAGACTTGATCCTCTGACTTGACAGTCACACTTGTTGAAGGCATTTCAACAGATGAGTGTGCAAGAGGTTCACTAACCTCTACATTTTTATGAGTCTCAAAAGGAGCTGTCGGTGCCTCTTCTTCCAATACTCCATCTGTTTGTTCCCCTGCCTGGGCATTGCTCTCAGTCCTTATCTCTGGTTGATCATGCCCGCCCTCTGCACATGCTCTCCCGGCTGTAGTACTGAACTCCTGACCTTTGTGTCATAACATCTTTTACTTTTGCTTTTACTCAGCGGCTTTTTGGGCATTCTTTCTCGCAATGGTGTACGCCTCTTCCATACCTTGTTTCCAGGTCTGTGCAAAGCCCTGTGCCTCTTTTGGATCTGACTGTGGGTGCAATCCAAACAACATGTCAATTGGAAGTCTAGGTGACCTCCCATAAAGAAGATAAAAAGGAGAATACCCTGTCACTTCAGTACGTGTACAATTGTAGGCGTACAGTAGTTTATTCAGATGTTCCTTCCAGCTTGACTTTTGTCTCTCTGTAAGAGTCTTTAACATCTGTATCAATGTCCGGTTCATACGCTCCACCTGGCCATTCCCCATGGGGTGATAAGGGGTGGTTTGTGACCCAGCGATACCACTGAGCTTCTTCAACTGGGCAAACAGCAGGTTTTCAAATTCTCCACCTTGATCATGGTGAATTTGGGCTGGAAATCCGAATTTCAATGCATAGTCATTGAAGATGAGGTTTGCTGCTACTTTACCAGATTTAGATGTTGTGGCATATGCCTGCGCAAAATGGGTGAAGTGGTCAACGATGACAAGAATATATTCATATCCACCTTAGCATTGATCCAAATGAAGGAAAGGACCAGTTCAAAAGATTGCATTGTTACAATGTTGGTAAGAGGGGCTCTGCTCTCACGGCTGGGTTTTTTTTTTACTTTAAGCAGACACAGGCTCTAGTCATATACTGCTCAACATCCGACTGCAGGTGAGGCCAAAAGAAATGGTCACGCACAAGTGCTACAGTCCTTTCCACACCCTGATACAACTGTTATTGTGCACTTCTTCAAGCACTTTTGTCTTGTACTTTACCGGCAACATGAGTTGTTTACGAGTTGCAGTAATCCGATACATAATGTCATCGTCATCTACTGTCAATTTGTCCCATTCACAAAGGAGGCATTTTGCTTTTGAGCTGAATGTTTTTACAATTTGAGCTGATGGCTTGCAACCTTGCAATTTGTGCTCAAGCACTGGCTTAATATGTGGATCAGGTCTTTGTGCTTTTCTCAGTTCATCCTTTGGTATGGGAATGACAGGTTCAGTTATTGTAACACTTTGTTCTGATGGGCCCTGGGTCACAAGTGCAATTGACAAGTCTGCACTGGCCTGCCTCTGAACTTCAACAGACTGAATGGCAGCCATAACAACATCCGAAGACAGATCCTCTGAACATTCCTTCATCATTGACTCTACATTAAGTGGCATTCTGGACAAAGCATCTGCATCATTATTCTCTTTTCCCGGTTGATACTTAATAGTGAAATGAAAGTCTGCCAACGCTGCAACCCACTGAGAAGTTGTAGCATTCAGTTTTGCTGTTGACAGTATGTACGTCAGTGGGTTATTATCACTGTACGCAATGAAAGTTGGGGCATAGTACAAATAGTCCCGGAACTTTTCAGTGATTGCCCATTTCAATGCGAGAAATTCTAATTTACCTAATTTACCTAGTTTTTCTCAGCTTTTGTCAAAGTGCGTGATCCATAAGCTATAACTCTTAGTTTACCATTTTGCTTCTGATATAGCACAGCTCCTAGGCGATTTGTGATGCATCCGTGTGCAAAACAAAGGGTTGTGTGAAATCAGGGAAGCCCAGAACAGGTGGGTTAAGCAAGCACTGAATCAATTGTTCAAGAGTCTGCTGATGGACATCATTCCAGTAGATTGTCTGATTGAATGGCACAGTACAGTTCCTTTTGAATTTTGCTTTTGCTCCTTTTTTACTACAAATACTCAG